>NW_010424952.1:0-14135 GCF_000710305.1 Buceros rhinoceros silvestris | reverse complement strand
TACATGACTTTGAGCTTTCTTAAAGCTATTGTTTCCAGGTTAATGTCAAAGATTTTCTTTAACATTTAATCAGCAATCTCACTTAATTTTACATTTGTCTTCGCCTCTTAAGTATCCAAAATGTCTTGGTTATGGTAAAATTTGCCCCTGCAGAGAAAATCCATTTTTATCCTGGTGCTAAGACTTAGATTACAATGAGATCTTGTCAGCGATTTGAAATAAGACCCTAGATTTTGCTAGTTTAGCACTGAAGGAAAACTAGACATGTATCTGCATTGAAACAGCACAGTGAAACTAGTCTGAACAAGCATGTTCCATGCTTGGGCTTGCTGACAGTCTTTTTTTTTTTTTTTTACTGCTGTTTTGGAGGGATCTTTTTTTGCTTTGTTTTAGTAGAATGTGTTAAGTGCTTACAAATGACCTCGTTAAACATACCATCAAGCCACCATTTTCAAGAATAATTGTTCTTTAATGGACTATATTTTTCCTCTTTTTTCCCCTATTCTTGGTATTTCTCCTTTTTTCAGTATTCTTCTCTCTTTCCTTGTCAAAGCTCATATTTGAAGTGAGAATATCCCCACAGCAAGTTAGAGAGTATGACTGGAAAGAGTCAAATAGAACATGGATTTTAATGGTAGCTGCCTCATTCTAAAGATTTTGGGAAAATAAGTCAGGCACTTAGATATTTAGGAGCCTAAATCTTATTGAGATACAATAGGACTTTTAATGTCTCGCGTGCTAAAGTGTATGTGAAGAAACTTCAGAATCCAAAGTCATTTCAATTACTTGAAGACTATTTTGAAGCTCTGCAGCACATGTGTAAAGCTCAGATGTGCTCTTAGTGTAAAACACTGTGAAGGTCGTTTGATATTACTTAGAAGTTACTAAGTTCGAGTTGTAGGCTCAGAATGTCGTGTTTTCCAAAATAAAGGTTATAATTCATTCTTTATAGAGTGAAAAAACCTGGATCACTCATATTTGTGGTACTGTCTGCTCTGTACAATAATCTCCATCAAATGCATTGTAGTTACTCTGAAAAACAGAAAATAATAGTTGTGCTTTTCATTTTTTGTGAAGAACAGCATAACACTGTTCATGAAATACTAATTTTTAATGAGAGGAGTTCTTCAAAGTTTTCTTTGAAAAGGTAATCAAGAAATGGGGCATCTAGTAAATCTGTATTCCTGTTTTGAGTATTGGGAGGTGGGTTTGGATTGAAGTGACAAAGTATCCTTGTTGGACATCGGTGTGTACCAGACACGTGCTTTCTACAGAGCAAGGACTGAAAGCAAAGGTCCCCATCAGACAGTTTCTTACACTATTGACTCCAAAATGTTTGTGCCTTCTCTGATTCACACTGTGACTTTAAATTATGATCTTATGACCATACGTAGGTTACATCAATGAAATAGATTTTCTTTTATATTTGATAGCAAATATTCCTTTGGGAAAAATTTTTGTCTTGCGTTGAATGTTATCCGCTCTTCTGCGAACTGAGTGTGGAAGAGAAGTCTGAATTGTTTAAATTGGTAAAAGGCTTTGAAATGGCAAAAATTACTTCAAAATTAGGAAGCCACATCTGGGTAAGTTCAGGAAATCATACTGGTAAATAAGAACAACTTGAACTTAAAGTTATTTATACTCAGGTTAACTTAAATCATTAATTTGAAATTATAAATTGCATTAATTTCAAAAATACTAGTACTAACATGAAAACTTTATTTCTAAGCTTTATATTACAATTCAGTTGTCATAAGACTAGACACTTTTTACCATATTTAAAAGCCTCACTAAAGGTAAAAGTAATTTTCCATTTATGTGCTGCATTACACACACGAATATAAAGGCAGAGAAAATAAATTCATTTCTTTCCATCACCCATTGTTGAAATAACCATAAATAATAGAGGCTTTTCTTCAACCAACATCTTTCTGGATACTGAAATAGAAATTACAAGGGAAAAAATTATTTCAAGGTGTTCATAATAATGATGTTCTTGATGTTGCATATACTTACAGGAGAAAGATTTTGGAGTTGTGAAACCTTTGAGTTTCACTTTGCTAATAGTCCTTAAAAGCCATTTATTTCTTACTGTGCTCTTAATTCTATGAGTTATTCTTCAAATAACTGTACTTAAGTTTTAAGATCTCCTTTATTTAACATGTTATGCAACATAAAAACCAAACAGTGAGTTACTGAAAACATATTCATCTGATTACATAAAGGTGAGCTACTAATGGCCAATCTGGTTGCTAAAGGACTGTAATCTTTGGGGTTTGGTTTTTTTTTTTGTTCCCTTGCAGGGGAAGGGAGGGGTGGGGGGAGAACTTGAGAAAAAGTATTAATCGAAGTGTGGAAGATGCAAGGGGGAGGAAGATTCTTTCCTTAAAAAATAAGCAAAGGAAAAGCCCCACAAAACCTCCTTTCCTTCCCTTTTCACTGCTTATTGAAAAATGGTAAAACAGTAAACAATACAAAAATCTATCTTGTCTGTTTAGATGTTTCCAATTCTTAAGGATATTTTCCTGGTTACAGTAAATTCCAGTGATGAGTCATGGCTTTTCCTCAAGAGAAAGGAGCAAAAAGACCCACCTCTGGCTATAGTGTTTTAGAAGCAGAATTTGCTTATTATGGAACTGTGGTCTTCAGGAGCCACAATCCTTTTACGTAGAAAAGGTCGGTGTATTAAGAAAAGGACAGGGAGTTGTTAAACACTTACCTTCCGTACTATGTTTATTTGATAAACATGGGGCACTCTTCTGTTTCTACAGTATTCTTATTGCACGTCTTTCAGGGTAAATCACTGAAGGATAAAAATTCCTACCTGGATTTATAATGGAATTTAATTTATCATGAAGTATAATATGCTTCTCTTCAATATAGGAGTGTAATTATCTATTGATTTGGTCATTTTAGTTGCCTTTCATGCTTAAGCTTAACTTTGAATCCTAAATCTTGATGTGATGCAAAGTCCAGCTGTTAGTTTAAAGCTTTTCTTCAAATGAATATGGAGGAGTGTCATAGGTCCCCAGATACCGATCCAGAGAAGATTTTACAAACACAAAATGAAGTTCTGGATGTAACTATAGAGGATTTTTTTTTTTTCAGTAGGTCATTGCAGTACTCTAAAATTCAACAGCATTTCAGATTACCCTTGAGTTTACTTAAAAATAGATTTTGATACTAAACACGGTGCAGCTGCAGAAAATAATTTATGGAGGGATTTGAGTCTGTCTTCCTCCTACATTTTGTCCTAATTAAAAATAATTTTACTATCATTAAAAACCACCACACACATCTTATGCAATGTTCTTGTAACCTACTTAGTATCTCAAACCGAGAGTGTTATCATGTTGATTTTTATTCTTTGATGAGCCTATCTATAAAGAACTATATCCTGAATATACATATATCCTAAATCAGAGAATTTTTTGGTCTGTCCTTTGTATGTGTGCTATTTTAAAACATATATTCCACTGGAACAAGTAGCTTCGAAACAGCAGTTTACATTCATGAAGTGTGATATCCTCTGAAGCTGAGTACTGCAGAAGTTGGTCACTAATTTTAATTTGCTCATCACAAGGGGTAAACTTCCAATATTTCACAAGTGTATACTCACAATTAAGGAACCAGAAAATTTCAGCGTATCTTGTAGTGTTGGCAAGTAGTATTTGCCATCCAGCTGCAGCGGAACCCGCCAGTGCTGCCAGAGCCATCCAGCATGGCCCGGAGGGCTGGCAGGTTCTGAGAACCCTCCCAGGGAACAGAAACACCCTTCAGTGCCTTGGCTCCCTTGACTACCCAGGAAAGCCAACTGCTTTCCAAACACTTTTCTTCAAGACCAAAAGTCCTGCATAGCACCACTGCTACTTACTGGGTGTTACTTAGTGCGTGGATGTGTGTGGTTGATGCTTGGTCACTTTGAGAGCAAAGTAGAGTTGGTCTCTTTCATCATTCTCTTATGGTAGAACAGGTACTACGTTGATGGCTCTGCATCGCTTCTCCTCACTAGATTAGTACAACATTACAACTCTGTTGGCTGATGATTAGTAAATCTGGAACAAAGGCGGTATATGAGTGAAACAATTTTCTCTGACAGTATTCACAAGTAAAGGCTTACAAATATATTTAGACATGCTTTAGGACTTGCTTCTTTGTGCAAACTGCAGTTTGTGTTTTGTTTATGTGTCTAGATCGTATGAAAATTATACAAATGGACAACAGATTCAAGTATTTAAAATTTCAGTAGCTCAATGGAAATTCTTTTTTTTTACACCCATAGAGGAGCTGTTTGTTCCTTCTTTGATTTCTTAAAATTTTTTTATTCAGATGTTAACTAGAAGTATTTTGTGCGTTAAACACAATAAAAGAAAAACCTGTGAACATGCTAATAAAGATTTGATATCTACATTTGATCTCTGCATACAATTGCATAAGTAATTTATCTTTGAGCTATGAAGTGGCTTTAATTGTGAATGTAGAGGGAAAACAAACTGAAAACTAAATGTGTATATTTGGCTGAGTGAAATGTATTTGCACATGAATCATTTCCCCAAAGAAGACTCTAATAATTTTTCTGGTAATATGAACTATTGTATTTCTCAGTGTTTTTCTTCAATATCATTTTTAGTCAGCTGCAGCATAAATTCTACACACATGATCAATTGTCTCTGAAATGATACACTTTTTTCTGGTTGTAGTTGACAAATACTTGAGTGATATCACCATTAAATACAATTACATCATTACGTCACTGGAGTGTGTGCTCAGTCACTTAAATCTTGTTCTTTCTTTGTTTTTCATATAAAAGGGAGCAGTCTCTGGCCCAGTAAAATTTTTTTAACAGTTAAATTATTTGTCATCTAAATGTAGTCAATTATGTGATTGAATTTTTATAGTTTTGTGGCTAGCAGCTGGAATTATTGCAGGTGCGTAGTAAATGTTCAAAGTTGAAGAAAAGAAAAAGCATGACTTTGGAGATATACTTTGGATAACTTTTAAAGACATCTAATGTGTCTACATTTGGTAACTTCTGTAGCTATAAAAATTGTTTAAACACATGTTCTGGATAACTCAAATCTAGCCTTTGAAATGAAGAAGGAGAAGGTAGTAGGAGTATCTATTATCTCCAAACAAAAAATGAGCCCAAGATAAAGGCAAAATCTGAGTGGATAGAACCACAAGGCATTCACAGGCCAAGAAATAGCTGAGTAGGCAAGCAGAAAACTCAGTTCTAAATTGTTTTAGAAGTTTTTACTACTTGAATTATTTTTCCCTCTCATTCTTCTTTGCTTTTTTCCCCAAACCTCTGTTTCTGCTGTTCCAATACCGCAGCATTCAGAGAAAGATATAAGACTTAATCAGAGTATTATATAGCTTTAAGGTAATGGGTTGAGTGACTCGAGTACAACTCCTAAGGCCATGGTTTTTCAAGGTGAAGTGGTGTTCAAATTCGGGTTTTAAAATAGTCTTACAAGATAGCTTTTCTTTTTTAAAGCAACAACTAAAATCTATGGTTACTTTACATAACACTAACTTTTATAACCTGGCATAAAACTATTGACCTCGGAAGCTGAGGCTTCCCTTTCAGCTGACTTGGTTTTCAGTGGTATTCTTCTGACACACATTTCCTGTATACTTTCAAACACTTTCCCAAAAGACTTAGTTTTCTGTTTTGTTGGAGAAGATGATTAGCTTCCTGCAGAACCTAAAGTAAAATCAAAAACTTTAGCCTCCTTCAGGGGCTAACTTACTAAAAATCTAACGATATCAAATTTATCTTCAAAGCAAATGAGGCAGTATCAAAGCTTCACAGAAGTAATTCAACCTGTTATTTTCAATTTTTATTAGCCAAAACATAGGATGACACAGCAGTTCACTCTGATTGAAAACTGACTGGTATTTTTTCTGGGTTTTTTTAATTCCAGTTGTATAAATGCTTCTCTATTTCTGTAACTCTCTTTTTCTAGTCAAATGTGTTGAAATAGCCTTGTGATTGCAAAATAAATTCTGACATCTGTATCAGGATTTCTCTGATCTCTCTAAATTCAGGTTCCTTCTTTTAAATACTAGGCATGATATAATATTTTTATTTGTTTAATAAACACAGTTTAGAGTAGGAAACACACTGTACTCCTACCAATTATCTGTAACTTGCTACTGCTATAACTTTTGGCATTGCTTTTCTCTTAGCTTTATACATTTTGTGTATGAATTCTTGCCAACAATTTTCAAAACTGTTTAAATGTAATCAGTCACATACTGCATACGAACAAGGAGTGACAGAGGAAAAAAAATGAGCCTTCCTGAATGTCTCCTACAAGCAAAAACATGTTTAATGCAACACTGAATAAACAAAAGCAACCTTTCAGTCATTGTCTTCTGGTGTTCTCTTACGTATTTACAAATTACTTCAATCAAACCCCCACAAGATGAGTAATAAAACTGAGTTCCTGTGCAGCAATGGTGTATATGTCAAATGGCAGTCAAATCTTTTAATTCAAGTTACGCATTGGGTTTGATTTAGATCTATTGGATTAGGTTTTCTATTGATCTTACAAAGCCTTCCTTTTTTTCCTCTCAGTTGCTGCTATGGACTGTTTCAGATGAGCAGAAATGTTGTGCAATGAACATGCAGTAATGCACAACGTCCAGTCAGTTACTATCACTGTAAAACATTTTTAATTGAAAAACAAAAACTCATTCATTGAGGCTGTAACTTACAGTGACTCTTTGTAAGGAAAAAAGTAGTACTATGAAACTTCCTTAGATAAACTAAAATAAGGAAGAGTAAAGAAGGGAAAGCGCCTAGAGAGTTAAGCTAAGCGAGTGCTAGCAAATACCTGGCTGGGGCAGTAAAGGAGCTGAAGTGGTGTCAGTTATCTGTGCAAATTACCTCATGTCCATTATCATTCCCCGAATGGAAATTTAGGGGTAGAAATGTATTCATATGTAGAGCTTATTAATGAGAAAAACAACATTTTTTCCAACAGAACAGAAGCCAGATCTTAAGTGGTCAAAGCCATTAATAACTTTTGTTAATAAATCACTATGCTCTTAAAAACTCTCTGTGTGTAATACGCGTTACTTGCTTTTGCTCAAAATGAAGAGTTACAAATTATCATTTCATGAGGAAGCTTCATCATGTTAATAGTAATATAAAATGTATAGAGAAATTCAGAAACACTTTGAAAAATTATTCCTGTAGTGATATCTTTAGTGTACCAGGACAGTTAGTATCACTTTACTTGCTTGCTATTCCATCTTAGATTCTAACGTTTCTTTTTGCAAGTAGTTTATTCATCCTAGCCTCAGCTTAAACTTCTTATCTTTACGTCCTGAAGTACTGTTTCCTACAATATCTGTATAGAACTACTCCTGAAAATGAATGGATAATTAAGAAAAATGTCAGATATCATCGTCTGTGCCATACCATCTCCAGTATATGTGCATAAACATTACAATATGGTTATTAATTACATGACACAGTGTTATTTCCATGGGATCTTTGCCTCATTTAGCATGCAGATTGAACTGCACACAGCTAATGATGCAGCTGTTCAATATTTATTTTTATTTTCGCTGTTTAATGAGTGAATACCTCCCTCATCCATTTGCTGCCGTCTCAAAGATCATGGTGAATAGGCATGGGAAAGCCTGGGTCCCTGTCGCATTCGCTACCCTTGCTCTTCTGCCTATTGAAGCCGAAATTTGCAGTGCTACACTGATGTAAATGTAAATTTCTTATGTTTACAAGCAATAAATCAAAGGTGTTCATTTGTGTAAACACAGTTTGGCCCAGAGTAAAAGCAGATCAAAAGATGCCATATTCCTTTTGTATCCGTGTTCTGTTACTCACTGTACCTCATTGAGTTTCAATTTCGCAAGCCACTGAAACCGGTCTCGTGAGACAATATCTACAGGTAGTCGTGATGCTATTCGTAATTTTAAGCCAGTGATTATTCCTCCTAGAACGAACAAGAACCTGTGCTGCCTTAATTTGCAAGGCTGCGCATAAGGGCTGACTAGGTGGAGAAACTTAGACCCCTTAGTGAATCCTAGCTTCATGTAAATCAGCAGAAACACTCCCACTACAAATACTCATGAAGATTCATCCTAGAAGACCATCTTTGGAACGGAGGGAAGTTCTGAACTTTCAGCTCTGAAACTAAACTAGTCTCTTTCTGCAACTTGGAGGTGCATATTTAGAACAGAAAGGGTAAGAGAAATTGTTGAAACACAATTTGGATCTTTGTGGGTTAATGGAAACGATCCTTGCGCTTTCATACAAAATACACAAACTGACCTGAAATTACACCACTTCAGAAGTTATTATTCAAAAATCAAATAAACTTCTGCTTCTCTTCCTCCCTGTGGAATTTCCTGTGTTGGAATTTCTTATACAATGAAATTTCAGTCTTGGTTCTGCTGGTATTTTTAGAAACTTTTTTCATCATACAAAGCTGATTCTATTGATGTTGTCGTATTCATGTTTCTAGTGGTCACAGATACAGTAGTGAGAAATGTGGTTACCTTGCTTTCATTTCATTGATGTATGTGTGTGACTGCTCTTTGCCAAAAGTAAAAGAAACGTTCTTTAATTCAAAGATGTGGGGACTGCAGAATCTGAATTATATCCCCTTCTTCGTTATGAACTTTTTATTAACTCTAGATTGCCATTCATGTCATGAATGTACTTGTTAATCAAGGTGCATATTTCTTCTTGGGTTGACATTACACCTGTGTTATTTATATACTACTCTGTTCATATTCAAAGTGATTTCTGTACTGAAAAGAACAAAGAGAAGCAAGAATAACTTGAATTTATCAACAGGCTCGTGCATGTCCTCTTTAAATGTAAAGGGTTTTCCTATGTCTTGGTTGTTTTCTGAGCTGTCACGAGGTAGCTGTAACAACATCGCCCGTAAAGTTCAGGTTTTTTTTCTGTGAGTTTTATATTAGATGTGACACTCTTTACTTGGGATAACGTCCCATGTGTACCTATTGATTCTGCCAACAGCGAAATTTCTTCAAATCCCGTGAATTACCTTTGACGTTTTTACACAGGCATAAAATTGTGTTACATTTCTTAAACGTTAAACATCAATTAGTTCCATGTTCTCAATCCCCCTGAAGTAATTATACTTGTGTAAGAGAAACTTGCAGAACAGCCGAGGGCCATGCGTACTGTACTGCACAATCCAGAGAATAATTGTTTTGCATGGTAGTGTCAGGAAATGTTAAGTGATTCCGAGCTGAATGTGCTTGCTGATGTCATCAATTTTTCAAAATATTTCTGTAGAGGGTAAGGAAAAGCATGAAGGCTGATACACACAGAGGCAAAAAGAATCTTGGCGCTTCTTGCCTTGGTCATTATAAATAAATAAATCAGTGTCCTTAAATACTATCCTCAGACACTCAAGCTTACTTAGGGTGCTGACATATGCTGTTTGTACTGACTTAAGACAGCAGCTGCCAAGGAAGTCATGTGTTGATGTACAGAGTTACATGTCAGGAGAACTGAGGGACTCAGGTCTAACTCCAGTGTTTGATATTTCCTTCTACCTGCAACAAGGTGTGAAAAGAGTCTATAATGAGTCTGTGAATCGCATGCACCTGCAAGCACAGAGAAAAGAGGTAGTTGTCACAAACTGGCTAGGATTAAAGTTTAACTTGGTCAGGTGCAGGGTTTGTCCAGTTAGGGTGCTGACCAGCATCATGTTTAAGTGTAATGTTTCACCTCCTATGTTCCCTCTCTCCTTCCCACATGTGGTCATTACTCATTCACTGTTTTCTCCTTTCTCTGTCTCCGGCTGTTTTGCTACACCCTCCCTCCCCCCTAAGTTGTATACACTCCCACAATCACCTTAAAACATCCCATAATGTTTTACATGATCTCACAATCTCATTCAAATGCTCTATAAGTTTGCTTTCTTCCATGAGACACATAATATCAATTTCCTCCCCACTTTCCTATCAGTTACAAAGCTCTGCCTGGTTCCTTCAGCAAGCGGCCATCTCTACATGATCTCACAATCTCATTCAAATGCTCTACAAGTTTGCTTTCTTCCATGAGACACATAATAATATCAATTTCCTCCCCACTTTCCTATCAGTTACAAAGCTCTGCCTGGTTCCTTCAGCAAGCGGCCATCTCTGGTAGTCTTGGTTATAGCTGCCAATATCTATCTCCTGGTTTGGGCAGCTGTATATCTATCTGTGATTTATTACTTGTCCTGGCTCTTGCCTTAGATTTCTCTGCTCATAAATGAGATATTTTTATGCTCCACACAGATATATATATATGTACCCTTACATTCCCCATATCCTTACACTTAAAATATATGGATGTTTCTGTGAGTGGTCAGAAGAGGAAAATCTACAGTGAGGTAATGAAGTAAAATACAGTGGGAGTTGCAAGAGAAAGAATAAGGATAAAGTCTGGATTGCTTCAAGAGAGTTCCAATCCTGCCAATATCTATCTCCTGGTTTGGGCAGCTGTATATCTATCTGTGATTTATTACTTGTCCTGGCTCTTGCCTTAGATTTCTCTGCTCATAAATGAGATTTTTATGCTCCACACAGATATATATATGTACCCTTACATTCCCCATATCCTTACACTTAAAATATATGGATGTTTCTGTGAGTGGTCAGAAGAGGAATATCTACAGTGAGGTAATGAAGTAAAATACAGTGGGAGTTGCAAGAGAAAGAATAAGGATAAAGTCTGGATTGCTTCAAGAGAGTTCCAATCTCTGAGCTGCCTGTAATGATGTTATTCCCTTCCCAGTGGTACTAACATAAGATAAAACTGCATACTTTTTTGTGGGTTGTAGTCTGAATTTCTATATCTTAACAGTCTCAGAAAGCTGAAGGATTAACTTTCCACATTACAATTTATGAAACCAATTAAAATGATGCAGTAATGTATTTTACCTTCTCTGACCCTTAATGCTATATTAACAGTTCCTATTATTTCCCTATCTTACCTATTTCAGGGATCCATCTAATCGTGTAGTAAGTGACATGTACACTTTTCAGCTGTCATAATACTACCTCTGGTAACTCCTGCAGTGCTAATATTTCATTACTGATTATAACATTGGACTTGCAGTATTGTGTGGCTTTGCATTTTCAGCATTTCAATGAGGATGATTAGACACTCTTGTAACCTTATCTTTTAACTTCTCATGAAAAGTGATAGGTTCCAAAAGAGGGTTGGGGAAACTCAGGTGCAATCGTCACATTGTTATAGTATAAATTTAGAAGCCTCTCAACTAGGTTGCTATTTATTTCAATAATAGGAGCATTAGAGTTGTTATATTAAACAAAAATTATAAAGCAAATAATATATATGGATTTTTAGAAGGAATATAATTCTTTTCTTCCAAGTCACTAGCCAGTATCTATTGAAAGCCAGAATACGACTTTCCCCGGGGACAAGTTATCTCATAACTGCCTATTGCTTTGTCTTCACCCGATATTACTGCATTCCTCTCAAGAGGTAAGCCCAGAGCACCTGATATATGCTAATATCCCTAGATTGTTGCCTAAGGCAGCCCTAAGACTCTTTCACATTATAGCTGTGTCACAAAGACAGCCGGTGATCAGAGGCTCTATTACGATTATGGAAAAGTCCAGTGCAATAAGTAGAAGTTAAGTGTGAAATAAGACAATGCTTTTTTTTTTTCTTTGAGGAGGAATTATGAGAACTACTTTAGGGAAAATAACTAATGAAAGTCTAGATGAGCTGCTGAAGTCAAAGCACTGCCTGAGGAGCCAGTCAACTGATCTCTTTTTCTTTTTTTTTCCTTTCTGGAATTGAGGAGAGGAGAGGGTAGGCACAGGCTTTATCTTTATGGGCAGCCTTTAGACAGCTTTGTTTTCCAAAATGCATGTTGCTATTAATGTTATTTTTGAAGTGATTATAAGCTTCTTGTCCCATCAAATTCATTGGATTAAGCATATATTTTCCCCCATTGTTTAGTAGCATGAAACCTCTAGAGTTTGTTGTATACAGTTAATCCTTTGCCAATAGAAATTTTTTGATTGTTCCTCCCAGTATGGAGTTTCTTGCCTAGTGGGGAATTGTGCATATGCAGGTCAACACATTGCAAAAGGGTCTTTTGTCATTGAGTGGCTTTTCACCAATAATTCTTCCGGGTAGTAAAAATTGTGTGCTCTCTACGGCTTTAATTTGGATACTCTTAAAGGTAGAAAGTCTTTTTTATCACTGTTGCTTCACGATGCTTTGTGTAAGAAATAGATATTGAAAATTGTCTGCTGTCAGATCTTGATACAAAATGAGTACTAATACAAACCCATTTTCCTTCTAATTTTTAAAAAGTAGTTGATTTAAAAAATTGTAAATAATAAATTACTTTGTTTTAGTAAGAATATTAATAGAACTAATGAGAAAATTCTCTGGTGTTTAAGCATGTTAACTATGTTTGAAGATGTGCAGCTAAATTGTAAAATACAAGAACGTTAAATACTTTTGAAGATTACTCTGTAGGTCCTTCTGACTACGTAGTGATTGGAGTTTTAATACTGTCATTATTTCTGTTTTTATGAAAATGACGATCCTTTCTTTAAAATTAAAGATTTATTTAGAAGAGTTTGTGGTCAATGAAGCACTTCAGTTGATAAAGGATTTCAGGATTTTTTTTTCTCCTCAGTTGAACATAAAACACCCCGCAAAATCTGAAGAAAAATGTCTTCTTATTTCTTTCATCAGATACCTGAGTGTAAAGTATTAATGCTATGTGGAATATACTTTCCGTCCCACAGTTCTGTCTGCATTGCAATATGAGTAAAGACAGTGATATTTTAGTCTTCGTCTTTGGGTTCAGATCAGACTTTGCCTTTATAACAGTTTGTTGTGTTGCTGCTATACAGACAGTGTAATTATAAGAACATTACTGTGCCAGGTGTTGTATAGATGCTGACTATGACACTGGTCTAGTAATTGAAGATTTTATCATTCATATGCGTTACAAAGAACTGGAAGCAACCGCCTAGGTAATCAGATTCCAAATCCTGAGGACAACGATATTAAAAAGGCCACCATAACTCTTTTCCTGGCTCCTTCATGAAAATAATTCTTTTTTACTGCAATACTTTTATCTCATTTTACAGATGGTACAATGTATTTAAAGTTTCTGTCCTGGTTTTGGCTGGGATAGAGTTAATTTTCTTGATAGCAGTTGGTATGCGACTGTGTTTTGGATTTGTGCTGCAAACAGTGTTGATAGCACAAGGAGGTTTTAGTTAGAGCTGAGCAGCGCTTACACAGAGCCAAGAGCTTTGCTGCTCGCACTAACCCCACCAGAAAGCGGGCTGCGGGTGCACAAGCGGCTGAGAGGGGACGCGGCTGGGACAGCTGACCCCAACTGACCAAAGGGATATTTCATATCATATGATGTCATGCTCAGCGTATAAAGCTGGGGGAAGAAGAAGGAAGGGAGTGATGTTTGAAGGGGTACCTGAAGTCATTAAGCAGCAGAAGAAATTTGGGATGTAAAGTTTGCTAGCCAAAGAAAGATGAACATCTGTTGATAATTTTCACGTCATGTTTAGAAAGACGTTAGCCAAGGTTGAGACAAACTATGAAGCTCTTGTTCTGCTCTTGTTCGTTAACATGCTGCTTGCTAACAGCAGAGCAATGTTGATAATTTTCACGTCATGTTTAGAAAGACGTTAGCCAAGGTTGAGACAAACTATGAAGCTCTTGTTCTGCTCTTGTTCGTTAACATGCTGCTTGCAAACAGCAGAGCAACAGAAATCTTAATCAGAGATGGAAAGTGCTCTTGTAAGGGAAATAGCCAACCAAAACTATCACCAAGAGGTAAAAATACAGAATTTGGAGTCAGCTCCCTAAGCTTCTGTCCTTCACTGATACAAAAATATTTTTGCAGAACAGAACTGTGACAAAAAGAAGGCAAGCACAGCACAAAGTGCTGTGTGAAAGAATTCCTTGTTTTGCTTTACTCATGTGCATGGCTTTTGCTAGGCCTGTTAAACTGTCTTTATCTTAGCCCACGAGTTTTCACACTTTGACTCTTTGAATCCTGTCCCCCATACCACAGGATGTGGAGTAAGCGGTCGGCTTAGTTGCCAGCTGGGATTAAACC
>NW_010424951.1:97067-98579 GCF_000710305.1 Buceros rhinoceros silvestris | reverse complement strand
CTCTGGGAAACACTTTGAGATGCTTCTGATGTATGAAATCAAGTCTTACCTCTCATTTGGTTGGGATTGACAGTGGTTTCCCTACCTACATGGGAGATAACTCAGAGCTCTGAAGAAGCAATGCGACTGAAATGCAGTGAGGCACCCAAGTGTTGGCTTTAATCTAGTTAGGACAAAGACCAACAGTGAGACACATATGGCAACAAGAATAATACTCCCAGACTGGATAATATGCCCTAAGAAGCCTGGAGGCCCTGTTGCAAGCCTTAACAGTTGTTAGCAGAATGAGGTAAACTAAAGCTAGGGCAAAGAGAATGTCCCACAGAGCAGAGGTGCCTGCAGTAACGACATACCCAAAGCTATCACGTGGGGTCAGCCATGAATTGCATCTGCCAGAGGCACTGGGTGTGAGAAGTCAAGAACTTGAGAACAGCAGTGGCTTGCCCACATACCACCTGTCCAAATATAACCAGCTAGCTCAAAGGGGGAGAAATAATGGGCAAGCAAAGAAAGGCTTCAGCTGAAAGCATTTTCTTTCAAGCTGTTACTTCTACCTGAAATAGACATAAAACATAGGCTAGACCTAAAAAAAGCAACCCTCTCTTTCAAAATAAGTCTCATTAAGTGGGTCCATTTACAAAACCAATTCCTCCCTGTCCAAGACATCAAGCTAGGCTTTGAAGTTCATTTACCAAATTTTTTTATGCTATGGAGGTAGGTGTATCCATGCTTAATCTTGCCGTACCAGAGGCTACCAAGAGATGGCACCAGGGTCTCTATGCAACATGTTTGTCCAGCCATCCGGAACAACCTTGGTATATGATATTCTCCTCTGCCTCATCAAGTCTTCATCTATTTTCAAATCTCATCTGAAAGCATCTTTTTCTCCCTTGCCTCTACCTCTTAATTTTTCAATTTCTCTCATCTGCTGCTATTAACAGTACAATGCCAGCAAAGTATAATTCTGCAATGCAACTCTATTTACTCTGCAAAGCAGAGCTGAGATATCATCAGTCTGAAATGAGATTTTATAACTTATTAATATTGGAACGGGTCATTCTTCGAGAGAAACCACACAGACCATAAAAAGAACAGAGGAGAATGAACTGCATAAAACTGCAGCACCTTTGGCTCCAAGATAATTTCTTCTATTACAATGGCTCATTGCATTAAATTTGAGCACTAGGGTTTATTTACTTATCTCAGCGATGTACCCATCTCTGCTTCATGTTGCCTGAGATATTAGTCAACTTGAAAAGACACTTGTTATAAACAAGAATTTTGAAGACAACCCTTTTCCCCTTGTTGATGGTACCTTCTCATTCAGAACATATTTACCAATCTTATCTATCAGGAATTCTAGGCTAAATCCCATGTATATCAAGGCCATATGTGAAGAATGTCATTTGGTTGTGACATAGCTCAAAAGAAATATTTCAGCCTCTCCAATGAATTTTCTACAGGGATCACATGAGCCAAACAGCAATTTGAGAATAAGCAGGCATTCGGCAT
>NW_010424951.1:72571-96969 GCF_000710305.1 Buceros rhinoceros silvestris | reverse complement strand
TTCCTTAATTCTGACCACATTCCAATAGTTACGGTGTTACTAGTTCATGTGTTACTTTCCAGTTAAATATCCAAACTGCTCAACACGATTAACAGCAAAACACAGACTATTTGCTTTTGTTCTATCAGGAACCATTGCCAAACAAAGGCATAATGTGTACATGGAACATGCCTCAGAGCCAATCACAACAGCTACCATATCAGGTTGCAGCGGAACTAATCACCATGTTGATGCATTGAGTTTCTTCTCAAAGTATTGACTGGCAATGGCCATGCAACAGGTTCTGCTCAAGCAGAGAGCAGCTGCAAGTTTAGGACAATCCAAGAGAAGGAATTGCAGCAAGCATATATGGTGGTCTACCAGCAAGAAGTTATCCAGGATTAAGGCTGAGGGATCTAACTGCCAGCACTGAGTCTAGGACACATTTGCAATTGGCTCACTTCCACATGTCTCTCCCTCATTCTTAACAGAGGAGATAATTCTAGTATGCAGGTCATCCCTGCTACATGTCTCCTCTCTTTTTGTCTAGAAGAGACACAGCCCACTGCTGTTTTGATTTCTTCTGTTAAGGTCACAGGAGATCACTTTTACAAGCTTTTGCTGATGTGGCAGCTTAGACACTTTAACACTCATATTTTATCTTACATTGAAAACACCAGTTCCAAGACGAGGAAACAGAATCTCAATTGTGTGCAAACAAAACAGGTTTTATGGAAAAGCAGCGTAGTAGATATCCGAAGCCTATTTGGAAGCCACAGACAGCCTCTTAACTTACATCTTCAGCATTTCCAGGGCCTTTGTATTCATCTTGGTCTATCTGACAATGTCAGACTAAACATGGATCCATCAGATTTGGGCTTTTAGGTTTAGAACTGCTCTCTTGATCACTTTGACACTCCTCTCCCCGTACAAGAGCTCTGCTTTCAGTACTCAGTAAAAATCCTCCTCTCAGCTCACATTGTGACAAAAGTATTTGACATAGAAATCACCTACTGACCATAGCAAGTGTCATCATTATTCTTGCATGTTTCGGATTCATGAGTCACTTCTGACATCAAATCACCCCTGAGCACACATCACCAAAGACATGTGGTGTTCTCATTGCCTCCTGAGTTCTGAGCCCTGACACTAGATTTTGCAAATCTCTCAAACATCTAACCCAACCCAACTTTAAATGCCCATCATGCTAATTCCAAGCTACCCACTCTAGACTCATCCTCCACTCAAGAGAAATAAATGCTTTCAAGCCACCTCCCATTTTTAAAGGCGAACATTTGATACAGGTGAAGAGAACTTGCTTTCTTCCTTTAGCATGCAAGGAGTCCAGATACCCACTTGTGATGAAGTAGAGTTGTATGAGAGGATTTCCTCCCTTTAATGGAAAGGGAGATTATCGGGAAGTGTTTGAGGAGCTGGGACCATCCAATAAGAACCAAACATAAGGAGAATTGCGATCAAGTGTCAGAAGTGGGCAGTACTGGACACAAGCAAAGGCGGATAATTTCTGCTTATCATATTTTCTAGCAAATTAATTTGGCACTATTCCCAGACCTTTTTTATTCACTTCCCACTTTTAATTAAGTAGTCAAAATTTACTGGAACAGGCCAGTGCAGAGAGCCAAGTTTTGTGAATATTCACAGAAAGTTTTTAATTCTGACAAATACTCATTCTTGTGGCAATCTCTCACACAAGGCTTAAGAAAACACTTAACCATTAGCCAGCTCTGCTCGGTCTGGTAAAAAAAATCCACTAAGAGCTTTAAGAGACAAAGACATTCTAAAAGACACTCTAAATTGCTTTTAGTAAAACTGCAGCACTAAGACTGCCCCCCAAATTTTAACAACAGAAAAAGGTAACGTAATGGAGGGAACATCTCAGATGTCACTCCATCGTTTGCCACTTTGAAACACAGGCCTTCCTCACATGAAAGAATCATGTTCTGTTTTTCTATTTTCACTAACATTGATAGTCTGCCTTCAGCTTGAGGGGTACTAGAAGATGCCCGCACACAGACACCAGAGAGCCTCCAAAGTCATTGCCCCAACATGCCAGCAGCCCGAGGAGAACATGTGGTGCTTTGCCACCTGGAGACCAAGCCATGCAGAAGAGACCCAGCTCCTGGTTGGCCAAAGCACAAATATCTGCCACTGCCACATTCCACATCCAGCTGCCCAAGTATCTCAGAACAATTAAGCTGGGAAAATGAGCAAGGGTGTTGAAAGGGACAGCGCGAAGTAAGGGAAGAGTAGAAGATACAGAAGATATGGGGAGTAAGGCAGAAGGTGAAAAGAGCAGGGACCTTTGCACTGTGTGGGGCATCAAGGGTGTTGCATTAGAGACGGTGTTGATGGACTGAAGATTTGGAAGTCCCACACATACTCACATCAGATATCCCAGCTACTGACACAAACAGAACTGAGAAAAACAGAACATCAGGCAGCTTTATTTTAAGCTGCCCCTACAAAAGGTATCAGAAAACTTTCTCTGCAGCTCAACATCATGAGAGATGAGCAAGACAGTCTAGAGTCTCCATCTTATTTGGATTTTACAGTGCTTAACTCAAGAGTTCTCTAAACCTCAGTGAGTTTCATTTTTTTTCCATGTGGATTTTAATTCAGATGTGGGTAGTCCTGGAGAGATCCACACGGTTATGGCACTAGCAACTTGAAGACCTCAGATGCCTAACTAAGACCAATAAAGTCCACGAGTCGCAGTCTCAAGGGAATCAGAGCTACTTGGCATGCACCCAGAGAAGGTCAATTGGAGCATGGGAGACTATTTCTAAATAACCCAGAGCTTTGCCACTGGGAAAAATAAATAGAACTATGTATCTTGTTTCCACATCTTAGCCGGCTAAATAAATAGCTCTCATAGCGCACTCTCCAGAGTAGATTCTTAAAGTGACCTTGGTCCTGCTGATGCCCAGGACAGGAGAATGTGGGTGTATCCACAAGAGAAGCAGTGCATTTTCGATGCTGCATTCCTGGCAGATGATCAAAGAACAAGGGTAATCTCAGCCCCCACAGTTGCTGGCTGTTCCTTCCCAGCAGGAAGGCAAATCATGGTGGCACATAATTATGGACTGGAGAGAAAATATCAAGAGCAAATACAATGGGAGGATCAGAGGTTTGGTGGGAGGACATTGGAGTTTTCCTCCATAGGCAAGTAACAGACTAGTGTTCTCCAAGTTCCATACTGATAGCCAAAATGAAGCAGATGGTTTTGTGACCGCTTAACCACACCAAAATAATGCACTCCAGATTTCAGCATAGCCACAGCAACTTTGAGAAGAGCTACTCCAGTATCAGATGACTAGGAACACATGCTGAACTAGACAAAGCACATGACCCTTTTTTATTCTTCCACCCCATCTCAAAAAATCCATCCATAAGCTTCCTCTCCCAGTCACCCTGCAAATTTTTAACTAGAGCAGCTCAAAATATAGAAGGACATTTTCACATGTACCCACCTCCATTTTCTGATTAATTTTAAAGATGCCTGGGATTTTCAGACCATAGCTATCCCAGGCATTTGCTAATGCTGGGAAAGATCTGTAACTCATCCTACAGTCTGGACTTCTAGATTCAGGACCTAATTCCTTGTCAACAACACCTCTTGAAGCCACTTTCCTCTGTGAGATCAGTGTTTCCAAATGAACTGGAAGCAAGCACAGTCCTTACTAAAGAAACCAGTGCCTTTAAAAAGGTTGCAAGTACTTTTCAAAAGAAAACAAATTTGTGTGCTTCTTCTAATGTAAAACAGACTGTCTTCACTGAGCCACTGACCTTCTCAGATGCTCCTAGCTATTGAATGGAACAAGGAGCTTTGAGCCCTAGGCAGGCCAGCTGCATGGCTACCAGGCTTCAGCTGATTTATTGTTCTTGCTCATTAAATCCGATGTAGTCAGGAGCCAAATCACCCTTTTCTGTGAGCTAGGTCCCAGGAAAGATTTTATCCTCCGTTTACACTCACACAAGTACATTTTAAGAGGACAAATATTTTAGGAAAGAAAGAAAATTAGGAAACTGAAGTAGTGATGAGGAAGCTCAGGTAGACAACAAATAATGTATGAGAACTTTTTTCAATGGGAAAATAAATCCAAGCTGTTCAGCAATAAAAAAGGCTTATTAGCAATAAAACTGGAGTTTTATTGAGGCAAATTTTGAGCTGCATTTTCTGGTATGTATGTCCCAAATGGAAATAAGGTCCACAGAAGAGTTCAAAACAATTCTTGTACATCAGATAAAAGGAAGAAAAACAGAAATATTGCATGTTGACAGCCTGGAATAACTGAAATCAAAAGCAGTGTTTCTCTGAAGGCTCTTTCTTTTCCTGTCTGCTTAGGAGTATTCTAGACCACTTTACAGGCAACATTACAACAACCTTCAGCTGCACTAGCTGCATCTCCAAATGAATCTCAGCAAAAAGCCAGGCTAGCAATGCGTGACAGATACCACGTTTCCCACTGTCCTCAGAGGAAACAGCAAATGAAAAAGGAGCTTTGGACAAAATTCATTTTAAAAGCCTTTATGCAGCCATTCCCATTACTCAGAGAACCAATACAGTCCCAGGTCCCACTCCACACACAGCCTGACCTATGAGGCTATCACAGATGCAGAACCAATACTAGTCTAATCATAGCCAAAACTTCCACAGGAAGGAAACCAGGGAATGGAGTAGAATTTGCTTGCATAGTTAAGCACAGACATGGACCCATCAATCACTTTTGGTTGCGTCAAGACCAACTCTAACTCATCCTGGGCACCCTTGTCATACATAAACAGCCCCTGAATCTTAAAGATTAAAGTTATAACATGAGGCCTGAGAGGAACCTTGGAGGGTGCTCAGATATCCTAGGAATAGTAACCTAGCAATAATATTCTTTGAGTTGGGTAATATCCAAACCTCTGTGTAGGAAACATCCTGGTATCAGACTTTTGGACAGATCACATACAGGAATCAGACACACTGGCTAAGAGAACTGAAGCTGTGAAGTGGTTTGAGGTACTAAGCACTATTCTAAAAAGGCAAAAATGCAGGCAAAAGTGATTTGGCTTCCACTAACAAGGCAGCTGCAGGAAGTTGTGCATCTGCTGGGCCCACTCAGTATCTTAGTTAGCAAAGAAAACTGTTCACATTTTTTTATCGCCCCAGACATGTAGTCAGAAGAACTGGAAGAATGCTGCATGTAGCAACAGTTACTATGTGTTGACATGCTAGTTCATAACTTGTTGCTAGTGGAAATTAATTCAAAATCTTTCCCATGCAACATATTTAACTGGTGATATTAGGAGAACTGGTATGAGCCTTTGATGGTAACAGCAGGATGGACGTTATTTACTTCATTTAGAGTGACTGGCATCCACTTCAACCAGAGCTAAGCAAAAAGCGGTCAAACTTGTGCCATGTCTGTTCACCCTCTTCTGACCCATGTTCAATGCTCAATCTCAATCATCACCAGGCATGGACCACACCATGCAGAAGCCAAAACCAACCGAATGTTGCCGTGTTCTTGCTGAGACACATGCGCAAGTAAGGACTCTGTGCTCCACAAGGCATTGCATGTCTAATCAGGAGAACTAGCAGGTTCTGTATTGCTTAAGCAAATGTGATCATGTAGGCACAGCTCCTGGCAGTAAATTCTTCCTTCTCTTTGTAATGAGCAAGCCACAGAAATGTGTAACATCCTTCTGTGGATGTGTTAAAAGCTTTCCATGAAAGGCGCCTGAGGACATGGTCAGAACAACTTCAGCATTAAGCTGGAGATATAAAATGGACTCACTGTATTCAGAAAAAAACTATCTAAAATATTTGGGATGGGCTTAAAAACAGATCCCGATTAATACCAGTAAGAACTGTGATATTTCAAAAATATCATGATGACCTGGTCATGAATGTCTGCAAAAGGAGGATGAGGCAGCACTACCACAATTCTACTGTACCAGCCGCCGTGCCAGTGGCGGCAGGAGGCTCCTGCTAAGGGGCAGGCAGGAGCAGTTTGTTGCCAGCACATGCTTCTCAAAATCCAGTCCTGGCTGGGAAATGAAGGACAATACCTTGCAATCAAACTGCCATCGCTGTACAGGGTACACTACAAATAAATGGCCACCAGCATGAATCATATGATGAATCATGGCATTAACGTGTCCTTCAGGGGATTCTTTCTGCCTTTTAAACCCTGCAGATTTAAGGTGAGTAGAAATTGTGCAAGCATTTCTGATTTCTTTGCCTCTTCAAGCAGAACTAAAATGTTATTTCTTGCTGTCCTGGAAAGATGAGTTCCCTTTGGGCTACTGCCTACCTGACTGTCCTGACGTGTCTCTTGCTGTAGGGCGTGATGACTTTGAAAAGCAGCTCCATGGCTCCGTTGATGCCAAGTGTGGTTCCTGTGGTAACTAAGCCAGTAACAAGAAAAAAGTCAGATCCGAAACAGGCGATCTGCAACACTGGGTTTAGAGGTGACATGGGGAAGGGAGTAGCTGTCCCTGGGGCTATTAGCACATTCCCCTGGACTTCCAACTGGACTTCACAGGTCATTTTACAAACACAGAAGCTGAAGCACAAAGCTGTCTGTGGACACAATGTGAGCCAAGATCAGGTGCAAAAAACAGTCTTGCAGTTCTTCCAAGTTCCCCAAAGCCTCTTTTCCTGTAACTCGCCAGAGGACAAATCATAGTTAAATAGGGTCATCTCCCAGCAAAATGACAGGGCTCAAATTCACCCCACTTTTCCCACACCAACTCAGAGGACAGTTTATTTCACAGGGGCATGGAGGGCAGAGTTTCCTTTCTATGGTATTATTCAGCAGTACCAAAGTGTTTTTCAGGAGCAGGGGTGCTTCTGAATGCAGTTTAATTTCAGAGGGGTCAATTTTACCTTTAATCCTTCACTTGCTAACACAGTAAGAACTTTTGTAGAGAGATTTTGCTATCGATTTCAAAAATGCCTTATGTATAAACTAGGTGTTTAGCCAGACCTCCCCACTATGGGATGGGATCTCTGCATAAAGGGATGAACACAGCACTGAAATATTAAATGCAAGTGAACAGGGTGAAAAGATCAGTACTCAACAGCAGCCAGAGGGAGACCTGGCTGCCTGCCCACTGCTGGGTTTTGGCTCTTTTGTAAAGATCTCCCAGTGGTCAGAGAGCTGTCAGAGAACCCATCATCTCCTGCAGTCCTACTGTCCCTGCCACGCTGTCCTGTGATGGAAAGCTTCGCAAGGCTTGCCAGCTACTTTCACACTAGCTGGTAATTCATTAGAGACAGGGTGGTGGAGAAGGCTGCTTGAACTTATCCTTCTCCAGAGCAGGACATGGGCTGCCACACACAACTGGTGGCAGAGATTGTGAAGGGAGCAGCCCAGAGCAAAGAACTGGTGCATAAAATTGTGACAAGGACTTACCTTTTCTGCTTTCATATCTACGCACTCTCATGGAGGTTTTTATATGCTTCTGGATCGTCTTTAGTTCCACTCCATAAAAATAGTTTTTAAGACTGGGAGTATGTAATCCCTGACTTTGTTTCCACATCCATACAGACCTTTACCTAAACTCTCCTGCAGCTTCCTAGCTGGGCCACAGAGCCCACAAAGTCAAAGTTACTCATGGAAGCAGGAACTATGTCTGGAGAGTGACCGAGATACCTGGAGAGTAACAGCAAAGCAGCAGAGGTGGGGTCCTGGGGTCTGGCACTAACAGAAAGGAGGCCAGGCTGCAGTGCACATGCTGTAACCTCTGCAGAAGCTGCAGATGAATTGGGATGCAGGTGCACTGAAACAGGGGACAGGCAAGCGTGTAGATCGTCATTTTGGGTGGGAGACAGCACAGGGTCACTACACAGCTGTGAAACCCAAATAAAGGCACATTTCATCTTCTGGCCTTAGCTGCATTTTCAATCACACTCAGCCTTTCAGATACTGCCTATCATAGGGAGAGGGGCTGAATGTTGAGGCTTGGCTGCTTGCCTGAGAAAGCCCATTGCATGAAGCTAGCTCCTGCACAGATAGAAGGGACCTGCCGGGCTGGGTGCCAGGAGCATTAAATCTTAGGATGCATATAACAGACTGCAGACAGGACAGTCATCAAGAATTATCTGCTGGGTGAGGGATGTGGGAAAGGGTTAGAGAGAGCAAAGACAAATTTGTGCTCACAAACTCAGTGCTCTGTAGCAGGGAAGCCTGTAAGAATCTACAATGATCTTGGGAGAGAATACTGGAAACCCCAATGCTAGAATCGTTTAATACGAGGGCCTTGTCAAGCGAGGAAAGCTGGGAGGGTGCATGGGGCAGGGGCATACTAGGACTAGGATCTAATATGTACTTCCTGAGGGACCTTGAGTAACTGATTTCTCCCTCCCTCTTTCTCCACCTGTGTTTTCCTTCCTTGTGGAGCTGCTCCGAGGATGAATACAATCAGCAATAGCGAGACATTCGGCTGTTATGGTAATGGGAGCTGCACAGAAACTGAAGGTACCTAATTCTGAGAGCAAAGGAGCTGACTGTCTATAATCTAGAGTAGGAAATCATTACCATAAGTATTTTTCACCACAGCACATTTTTCATAGCCCAGAGATGAAATACACTGTGCTCCTTGGGAAGCACCTCTTTCTATGGGTGTTCTGGTTTTTGTGCTCGATTCTGTGTATTAACAGAGCACACAAGCATTAACCTCGAACAGGAATGACATTTCTTTGCACTGAAATGACTTAACTCTGTCAACTGTCACGCAGAGGGAAGGAGGAAAATCCAGGCACTCACCATTAGAAGCACAAACCCGCAGGACCCAGAGGCAGTGGGTGAGGTGCAGGTGGTGGCCCAGGTTTCTTCTTGCCAAGCTCAGTATTATATCAGTTGCTTCTGCCTTCTGTACTTTCAGCCCAAACTTCCTGTCTGTGCAAACAAAGTATGAATCAAAGTATTACAAAGACCAGGTCTCTGCAGCAGTGCTGATAAACATATTTGCACCAAATCTGATAAATCAAGATCTCAAAGAAAGGCATTTAAATGTACCAGTGAGATAGATCATCATTCTCCTCACTGAAAACAGGAAAACATGGGATTTACCTAGAGTTGCCATATACAAACCATAGGATGTTCTGGACTAGAAGGGACCTTTAAAGGTCATCTAGCCCAACCCCCCCTGCAGTGAGCAGGGACATCTTCAACTAGATCACATTGTCCAGAGCCCCGTCCAACCTGACCTGGAATGTTTCCAGGAATGGAGTTTCTACCACCTCTCTGGGCAACCTGGGCCAGTGTTTCACCACCCTCATTGGACACCCAGCCTGGCCTCCTGACCTTGAGGGTTTCCAGGGATGGGGCATCTACTGCCTCTCTGGGCAACCTGTGCCAGCGTTTCACCAGCTTCATTGTAAAAAATTTCTTCCTTACACCTAGTCTAAATCTTCCCTCTTTTAGTTTAAACCCATCAGTCCTTGTTCTGTTGTAACAGGCCCTGCTGAAAAGTCTGTCTCCATCTTTCTTACAGGCGCCTTTAAGTACTGAAAGGCTGCAGTAAGGTCTCCCTGGACCCTTCTCTTCAGAATGAAGAGCTCCATCTCTCAGCCTTTCCTCACAGCAGAAGTGTTTCAGCCCTCTGTCCATTTTTGCAGCCTCTCTGGACCCACTCCAACAAGTCCATGACTTTCCTGCGCTGAGGACTTCAGAGCTGAATGCAATACTCCAGGTGGGTTCTCATGAGAGCAGAGTAGAGGAGGAGAATCACCTCTCTTGACCTGCTGGCCATGCTGCTCTGGATGCAGCCCAGGAAACAGTTGGCTTTCTGGGCTGTGAGCACACATTGCTGGCTCTTGCCCAGCTTTTCATCCACCAGTACCCTCAAGCCCTTCTCCGCAGAGCTGCTTTCAATTCCTTCATCCCTGTATTGATACTGGGGATTGCCCAGATGGAGATTGGTAACAAGTGGTGTACCTCAGGCATCTGTACTGGGACCAGTGCTGTTTAACAACTTCACTGATGACACACTGGGATCAAGCACCCTCAGCAAGTCTTCAGACTTGCTGAGTGGTGCAGTTGACACACCTGATGGATGGGATGCCATCCAGAAAGGCCTTGTCAAAATGGAGAAGTGAGCCCATGTGATACTCATGAGGTTCAACAAGACTGTGCAAGGATGAAACCTGTGTAAGCAGCAGCTCTAGGTGTATGTACACCCTCCATGCCTTGTTGCAGGATCTCTACCTGGGGACAGCTAGGATCATCCATGGGTTTTGAGTCCCCCCACCACTCAGCAGTACCTCGTTGGCCAACCCTGGCCAGCAGACGAAGCAGAGGCAGGAGGGTGCTGTGGTCCAGCAGCTCGGTCCGGGCAGCAGTGACAAGAGCCTGCAGCAGCGCCTCGCTGGCCCCTTTGCTGATCACATAGTGAATTCTCCGGCCAGTCCCTGGGGAAAAAGGAGAGACTCTGCTCAGAACATCCCTTCAAGCCACAGCAATCGCAAACCCTCACCTCGCATGGAGCACACAAAGCTCCCATGGCTTTCCAGTGGTGTTTTATTACTATAAACCCAAGGACATTTGCAGAATTGACTGCGGATCTCAGGTGTCCCTGGCCTGGAGACATAGCTAAGGGCTGCATGGTGAAACTATGTGCTCTGCTGCCCCATACTCCAGCAGTCATTATCTTCACAAACCCACATCCTGCAGAAGTTTTTCATTGTGCATTGAAATGCAGCAGAGAGGAATAAGCGGAGACACCAACAGGTTTCAAAGGAGGAGAAGGCTCAGTGATCTTTTCTGATACTGGAAATTAAACAAGCCATGGGCTTCTACCAAACAAAAAAGAATCCCAGGGAAGCTTTGGTGACAGCCTTCAAATAAATCTAGGTCTCCAAAGAAACCACACTCATCCTGTGAGCCCTACTGTGTCAACAAACATCAAGCCACATGCAATTTCAGCAGTGACTTCGGGCTCCATGGTTGGAGGAAGCCACATACTCATTCCCGGAGGGAAGACAGCACCTCCTATCCTCCAGGTCAGCAATCCTTCCATCTAGCTGAGGAACAGCACTGCAGAGCTTCAAAAGAGAGACAGCTAGACTGGAGATATCTGCAGGGGGCTCTAAAGCCTGGGGAACACAGGAGGTTCCAGCACTCGCCGATGCAGCCCCTGCAGCTCAGCTGGGTTGAGAATTGTTTAGCAAATGACATTTTGAGGTGGAGCAAGACGGAAAAGAAACTTAATTTTTTCAGGACTTCTGCCAATTCAATTATTTTTCAAGTGCCTTAGGCACATGCAGCAACATGCCTTCCCTGGAATCCAGAGGTGGAGGAGCCTTTTGGGGAGCCACTGAACTCTCCATTAGAGAGTCCCTGTGCTCTGGGAAGTCAGGCTCCTCTCCCTGTCTCACAGCCCACTCTCCAATGGCACTGGAGAACATTTCCAGTGATTGACTGACAGGGATTATGAAATACTTTGAAACTCACAGACATCTTTTAAACTAAAACAATTTTTTTTAAAAGTTTTCTTTTTTTCTTCAATTCTCTGAAAAAACTGTTTTCCAAACACAGGAGAGTAAAGACTGATGATCTATAGATATAACTTGTTTGTTCACCTTGCAAACACCCGGCCAAGATCACACAGGGGTGAATTCCCTGACCTATTTGAAGATCCCCTCTCTGCCCCTTGCCCGCAGGCATTACCCCAGAGCTTTGCTTCCTTACCCAGAGAGAGCAAGTCAGTGAGGACACTGAGAATGTTCAGGATGACCTCCTTGTCACAGGAGCTCTGAAATGGAAACATATCACATTTAGGGATCACTTCAGAGCAGTAAACTTCATGTTATACAGGGCTGCAGCGCATCATGGTGCGCAGAGGCAATGAGATGCTTGTTTGGATACCGAGTACTCTTCGTGCCATCTGGCCAATGATCGCAAAGAACCATACCTACTGTATGTTTTAAAAGCCTCTAACAGACCTACTGATCATACTACACAACACCTAATACTTCTGCAGAATTCACATCTAAATTCTAAATTAGATCTCTCTTGATTTTGTCTGGCTACCTCAAAGCTGAGGAAATTCTGTATCACGTAGTAATGTTAGATGTGGAGTGTTTTTCCGTGACAGCATCTTCAACTGGCAAATGAAGAATATATTTAAATTATATTAATCTCTATTACAAGGAAATTCCCCTGATTTTGCAGCTAAAACCACATGGAAGCCTGGAATTGGGGAGTAGAAAGAGCTTAAACTTGTTTTTAATCAAGATCAAGTAAGTGCCACACCTTGACATCACACATTCTGCTTTAGATTCACTTTAAATTTTGCACTAGAGGAAATAAGTTATACTGTACGAGAAGGAAACACAACATATCTACCAACCGTGTGACACACTAGATCCCTTCTTTAATCCTCCTCCAACCAGATTTCTCTGTTGAGACTGGAAAATTAACAGTCTGTATTGCTGTATGAGGAATTTGGGTTAAGTTCTTAATTTCCATACAACACAACAAGTTTCCAATATAATAGATAATTTACATTAGTGTAGCCTTGATCCTGAAGAACCTCAGGACCACATAAACTATCATGGAATCACTTTATCTCCCATTAAATTGTTGCAGTACAGTAATACCTTACAAATAAATGGCTCCCATATTTCTGAATGTTGAAGTGTTCAGAAACTTAACCTGCTACTATGTATTCTGGATATATGGGATCATTTCAACAGCTGAATTGATTCAGTCATTCTCTGACATATTTAATAATATGTAACCGAGTATTTAAGACAAGAAACTGAGAAATAACACATAGGAAAAAGAAACTAAGAAAATTCAGGAAATTTAATTCAGATCCATAATAACACCTATTAATGCAAAAGGACTTTTTCCAGTGGATCCCTGGTCAAGTCACAGCACAAGCTGACATGGTGCTAAGGACTGTGTGACTAATTAGGGAGCTAAGTATCACTCCTCCTTATAATTAGGGTGGGAATGCACTGAGTGAGACATGGGAAAATGGTCTTCACATTCAGAGCAGGTGACTGAGCCTTGAGAATCGGGTTTCTACGTGTCACAGAACTCCCACAGGATGCTTGGCAGCCCCCTTCAACCAAACCTCCTTCTGTACTAGCAAATTATATGTGCCATCTTCTGCATGCGGTATCTATGTTAGTGATGATGCTTCGTAACTTCTGTGTCCTTTACATTACATATATACCTTTTAATCATAATTATTGAAAAAAACAAACTCTAAATCTCTGAAAAAACCCAATTCCCATCACACAGGTTTTGCTCAATTACCTGTGCTACCAGACTTTAACTGCTCAATACACATTTCCTGCGGGCATCAGTGAGCAACAGGGACAAGAGTATCAGCAGGGGAGTGACACAAAGAAGGACATGTGGTCAGGGGCAGGATGAAAGAAGCGTCAGGAGAGGATGAGAGATTGGAGCAAACAGGCAGAGAATCAGTTCTGAAACAGGGGGCTGGGGGGAGCAGGGTCTGTGAGCACTGCTGTCTTTCTAAAGGCCCACCTTAGTTCTGTTAGATAAAATCACAGGAAAAGTGCATGTCTCATCCCCATCTCGGAGCTGGCCCATGCCCAGAGTGAGAGCCTGCTGTTTCTATTCATTACTGTATTAACTCAAGCAGCAGAGATCTCGGCTCTAAACATAAAAGTTCAGCCCTTTCATGAACCGTGTTGAAATCAAAAGGCTCGGTACGATGGGATTACTGCTTCTCGCAGAGCCAAGACAAACAAAACACTCTGCTTTAAAGAAATCCAGCAAGTCTCGGTTCACCAAGTGCTGCCACCCTCACCTTAGAGCAGGGGTCCAAATCCATGTTACTGGCTCAAGGGACCACACAGAGCAGTTTGAGTAGTTACTTCTAGGCAACTCATAGAGATTCAGTCATAGTTTAATCCTGCTAATGCAAGTCTTTGTTCCTTAGTCCACAGTTCTGAGCTGTCTCAAGTCTCCCACAGCAAACGAAGAGCAATCAGAGCTCTCTCCAAGTTTCTCGGCATGTTTTAGCGTGGGGACTTCATAGTCAGGGGCAGGCTGTCAGGAGCGATGAGTACCCACCAAATTTACTGACTCTGGGAAGAGCTACTGTTCTCAGCACCATTTTAAATACCAGGGTTGCCTAAACCAGACTGTCCTCTGGTTTTGTCTCACTGCCTCTCAGTATCCCTTTCCTCTGTAGGTGGATGGATTACACATTAAGGTTTCAGTAATGAAGTCTTCATTGATTTATGCTCCTATTACACCGAGTTGTTTATTTTAACTGATTGGATTGTGGGTTTCCTAAGCCATTAACACAAATAGTGATGACATAAGACATCCTCTGACTTCCCATGTGCTTTACACAGACTCAGGCAAACAAAAAACTTGAGGGGACATGGAAGACCAATCTTTAAAATGTGCAAATTACAGCTGGATGATATTGCCAAATATTTTACTTCAGTATTTACTCTTGATACTTTAACACTAAAATTCTGGCTGTGTTGGTGCCCCATTGTTCCCCTTTCTCCAGCACACTAGTGAGGAAATCGGATGACTTGTGTGTTTGGTGGAACAGTGGATAAAACCCTAGTGCCATTACAAATTCTAATATATTTCCCACTAACTTTAGTGGCACCACTGAATAATACAGAATACTGCAGAAGAGCATAGCACCAATTTATAATAGCAAGACAACGCAGAAAAAAATAACTCTAAAGTTGCTGTTGTCTTGCAAGATGGCAACTTGCCTGTGGAAAAGAAACAGCTCAGATTGACTAATTAGCTTGAGAGTTTCAAAGCCAAAGATACTTGGACACTGAAATCTATTAGAATCAATTGTTTAAATTAATATTCATAGCAAATTGTTTGTGGGTAAATTGCCAACAAATTCATTCATAAAAATATTCAGTAAATCTTTTTGAACAGTAAGTACAAATGAGAAAATCACAACCTGTGCCTGATCTAAAAAAGATGAATAGAGTAATTTCTTTAATGCAAATTACTTACCCAGCTCTGGTTAAAATAAACACATTAGTTATTTTTATTGAAAGATATGTTTGACAGCTCAAGAACAAACCCTAAGCAAAGAGAGAAGTAAAATTCCTCTCACTAAGTATTTTCCATTGCTGCCAGCACTTACGAATGTTAGATACAACATCTAAGTGCTCACAGGCTAATGAAGATGCATTCGTGTTTTATAGGTGGAATGAGAGCAGAGAAGAGCTCCCAGAGGCTCCAGCTGGATTCCAACATCACCAACCTCCTGCAGGATTTCACTAACAGGATTTAAAGTTAGAGCCAAACTGTTACCTATTGACAACAGCCTGTAGCTGCCTCTCGCAGCTGGACAAAGGCTAAAGCAGCAAAAAGCATGACTTAAATTATCAAGCATGGTTGGACTTTCTGGCCAGAGCCCCTCATCTTGCCTTCCTCCAGCAAAGCCTGCTGTCTTCCTCACCTGCCCAGGAGAGCCACAGGGCTGAGTTCAGATGCACTTAATCAACTCCCAGCTGATAGCTCCTCTCTGAACTTTTTCTGGGAATTAATCCCTGAAACACAGGGCTTTGGTTAGCTTGGCTGAAGCTCCTCATAGATAAACAGCAGGAGGCTGGAGAAAGCCAGGAATAAAAAAATACCCCGGTGCATAGTCATTGGTACATCACAGGCAGCAAGAGATTAGTTCGTGACATTGGGTTTGGAGGACAACAGCATGATCCCAAGATCCTCCTGACTGGCAGCTCAGGTTGTCTCCTTGTCCTGCTCCTGGGAACATGCCAAGACAAGCTGTTATTTACTCAAGACAAGATTATAAAATTGCAACTAAGCCACAGAAACAGGTAATCTCATTTCACCAGGGAAGTCTCCTGGGATGTTTTCCGCAAGATTTGAAGATCCAACAGAGGTGGGATTTTTCAAGTCCTGCCTAAAGGACAGCAGCTATCAGTGCAGTTCCCCTTTTAGTGTTAGCTTAAAACAGACTTCCCATAAACTCAGTCTTTTGCCCAAAGGCAAGTATTTCTCCAGACATGCAAACTACTGGGAGTCTAAGCAGTATAAAAGGAGGATGCCCAGAAAGAAATCAAACAGCATTAATTTGTGTAGTGCGATATTTACTAATAAATATTTTATTTGGGGAAAGAAATACAAAGCAGTTATTCCACTTGCAAAAATAATAAATGCAAAATTAAAGGAGTCATTCCTGCAAGACAATGTGTAACATGATTTCTACCAGTATTCCTGTTAAATTAATTATTGAGTACAGTCTCACAAAACTGTGTGACTGCTCAGGAAAAAAGAAAAACAAAACAGCCTGGTTTTAAAGAAAAGTTACTGCTGCACTGAGCTAACAAACTTCCAGACCTTTTTTTTTTAGCGAGGCCAAGGAATAGGATGTCCAGTTCCAGGGTTAGTCTGTTTGTTTGTAAATAGCCTGTTTCTAAACAGGGAAGCAGAATTTGACACATTCAAAATACATCCTTCTTTCTTCTCTTACCCTTAATAAATCTGCTCACACAAATAGCAGCAGTCAGAATCCTAACTGTCTGTGTAATGAGACTTGCATCTGCAAGTCAGATTTGTCACTCTCTGTGCTCAGAGCCTGTTGAGGAGAAATCCTGTTGCCAAATTAATACCAGCTAAAATCATGACTAGCTTAGGGGCCAAGCAGCATTCGTCCTCACTTTCTCCTGAGACCTCTGGAAACTATTGGGCTGCTAATAACTGTATTAATGCTTAGATCAGAAACCCCTCTCCTGAGGTTCTGCCACCAGCGAGGCAGAGGTGTGTATCAGACCCAACTGCTGGCATTATGGATTTGCCAGCTGGGTATCTTCTTCCCACAGCTGGCTATCCAGCCTTACAATAACTGTGAAGCCAGGTTTGGTGCCTTATGTTCTGTGCCTTGTCAGAGAAAATTGCTTTTTCTGATTTAAGTGAAGCTAAAAATTCACACTTAAATAAGAGCAAAATATGCTGGAGAGTTTCTTGTCTGTGTGCTTCCATCCTCAGCCTCAATTTTCAGCCAGCTATCCATGATTTCTTGCAGGCAGGTTTTATCTACAGTATTGGATATATGGAGGTTTAGAGAAAAATAAAATCATTATTTCTGCAGAGAAAAAGAGAGTTCGGGGATCTCTGAAATATCACCAGGCAACCTCAGAACAGGGAGTATTCAAATTAAAGTGATTACAGCCTGAATTTTATATTACTTTGTTTCAACAGTACCATCATCCAGCTTTAGAGGGATCCCAAGAAGTTACAGTCCTGTTACCCCTGCTCCCAAACCCCTTATTCAAGCATCCTCAGCACCACCACAGACATTGCCATCCTCTGCAGCAAACGCTAAGCGCATTTCTTTGGCCTAACGTGGATTTCCTCTGCTGAGGGGTCTGGTAGCCCTGGGCAAGCCAGCAAACTCAATGGAGACATGGACAGGAAAGCGGCTATTTAAAGACTCAGAGAGCAGGACCTTGGTGCTTGGGTAGTGTCCTAAGTGACCTCTCTAATCCTGCAAGAAAGGCGTTGGCAGCTGCGTGGGATCACGTAGCCCTCAAACTGTACACAGGATAGGCAAGGGACCTCCCAGAGCAAAACACGTGCTCCAACAAGTTCTTGCTCTCATGCCCAAGCCTTGGAGACAAGTCCCTCTCACCAGCTCCTGCACACCCCTGTGAGACATGGCTAGCACCCCATTTACCCAAACACCAGCCATTTTCACTGCTGCTGATGCTTAACACCAAGCCAAGCTTTGTGCATCAGCCCAAAGCAGCAGTTGTGGGTTTTATATCCAGGAATGTAGCAAATACTCAAATGTCCCTCTCTGGTCTCTGCAATCAGGTGAGTGGCTTTTTTCATGGCCTGCCGTGACCTGAAGGTATGGGTTTTTTTCTCATCCTTGTTTGCACTTGGGTGGGATAATCTGCAACATTTTTTTCACTAACACACTAGATCACTGGGTGTACTGATTACATACCCTCCACAACAGAGGACACCTCATCCAGGCGGCTTAGCAGAAGTAATGCTCAAAGCCAGCTTCTAACACACTATTGTACAGGGCTTTGCTCCTACTCATTGAGCTTCACAGCTTCTTCTCAAAGGATATGTGCTACACTGTGGGACTGAACTGCTTCAAGGCAGAGATGGGCAAATTCCACACTTCTATCTGAATGTCTTCAAAACACTGAAGGTGTTGAGATGTAACAGCTTGGCCTGAGCTGATCTCTAGCCAAAATCACTTGGTGAATAACATGGTGGAAATCATTTGTGCCAAGGAATCTTGCTATATTTAATGCAATAAATTGCACTAACAACACCTTTCATCACAGGATCACAGATTTCTTCACAAATATTAATTAACACCTGCCCCACTGCATCTCTCATCAAGATGATCAGATTCATTGTCCCTTATTTTCATGGTGGGAAATATTACCCTGTAGCGGAAATTCACTTAACTAATACCCAAAAAGATCGGAGGCAGAAACACTGCCTGCTTCTCCCAACTACACAGAAGTGCAGCAGAAAAGACCAATCCTTGCAAGGAATCCTAGTGGGAGAACTGAAGGCTACTCACCACCAGCTGGCCCTAGCCCTATTTCCAAAGCAATTCATCCTTGTGCCCAAGGACAAGGGAGACACTACATTTAATTCACCCATCCAGAAATTACAAAGCATATAGAGCATGAACCACCTCTTTTCCAAAAGATGTTTTACCTGCTGTGTCAAAGACTCAAAGATGTTTCGCCTGACTTGGGAGCAAGGTTGTTCATTGTGTCTGTGCCACACCAGTAGCTTGTCACACTAATAAAATGTATTCACATCCAATTATATGCAGGAATTATGCCCTGATAGGGTCAACATCATGGATACTGTTGGCAAAGTAAATTGCTTCTTTTTCTTTCCTCATGCTGAAGTTCTCTGTGTTCTCAAAGAATTGTCCTTGTACAGAAGTTCCTTGCGATACAGAGTTCCTTTGTGTCACTTGCTCCTCTCACTAATGCATCTCTAATAGAGCAATTACTTTATTATGCAGAACTGGTGGTAAAACACATTATTATATAACCTTAAAATGCTTCTGTCAAATTGGAAGTGTTAAGAATGAGGAAACTTTGAGATAAATCAAAACACGTGATATTCTGCAAAAGGCTTTTAGACTTTCCTCTGAATATTTCTAATGTTCTTTCTGTAATTTCTACTGCAGATGGATTCTCTCAGGTTTCATCTTTTATTTCATAAGTTACCTATGACACCAAAAAATTTTGAATGTATTTAATGTTATATCACTTTTTCCTCTTTTTAATCTATTTTTATTTTAATGCCCAAATTATCCTAGCATATGTCTTTCACCCTCCCTTAATAAGTTTCTATAACGCATCAACCATTCTTGCACAATGATCTCTATATGCATTTTAGCACCTACTATTTAGTGCTGTTTCTAGGAGTTATTCTTATATTTTATATTACTTCAGGTGTTACTGAACTATTTTAAAATATTAATGCTTCATTCAAATGCCATTCTGTTACACCTGCTTAACCCAAACTTAAGGAGGGATCTGTTTTTTCCATCGGCTTTAGTTTTCTCCACTACTAACGATGAAAAAGCAGCATGAAACACGCTACTATCTTTCTTTGTGAAATTTTATGGGTGTCAATCTAGAGAACACTGTCTTTCAAAGCAGCAGCACAATTTGGGAATTAACAAAGTTGAGAAATGCCATTGCTTGAAAAAGCACAAGTGAGCCTAGAAGCTCCTTGGAAAATTTCCTTATGTACTTGCTTTTTAATAATACCCACAGATTTTGAGTACTGTCTTAAATGTGAGTATGTGCATGTGGAAATAAATAGCCAAAAGATGCTACTACCCTTGCCTTCTCTGTGATGTTCCTGCTTGGGCTAGGCAGGACAAAGCCACAGGAGTCCCTGTGTCTGCTCTCCGCCTGCCCTGGCACTTACCTAGGATAACGCTGTGTTTAGTCTGGATTCTCTCTGTATTCCAGTGCTAATGCTCCCATTTCCCACACATCAGTCTGACATGGACTTGTACAGGCTGAAGAGAGAGATCACTATAAGGTACACAGTGGTTTAGAAAAACACCAGTCCTTTCTCTCCAAGACAAGTGCCCTTTTGTGACAATCCACCCCACTTTCAAAAGTGCCTTCTGGAACAGCAGTGAAAATTCCATTAATCAACCAACACTCGGTAATGATGACTGGGGTACGGGTAGTGGAGACAAACCGCTAAAAACTATTGTTAGTCACAGCTTATTTGCTTGAGAGATAGAACCTGAAAGTGAAAATTATGAACCTATTTTCCATATCCAGTCTAAGTGAAAAATCAAACAACAAACAAAACCCGGCATCCATAATGAATAGCAAACTGTTTGGAAATTCTAATGATTTGAAGTATTATTACTAGTAACATAAAGCAGGACATCTGCTTAACTGCATTGCTGAGAACCATCTGTCTAGATTTAAACAGCGATCTCTTAAAAGCAAAGCCCTCAGTTCTCTGAAAAGTCTGCCAACTTTTTGAAAGGTATGACAGGGTTATGTCATTTTTCTTCCAGAATGTAACAAAGCTTTTTATTATCTTTAATCTATATCCTATGCAAGACACCCAGCAGGAGCAAGCCAGTGCCATCCTGCTAAAGACAGACATGTTTGTGGCTTTATTCAGCCCTTGTTACTTCAGTTAAGTAGCTCAGAAGCACTTCCAAACTAAGTGCCGGTCAGTCAAGCTAAAAGGCATTTTATTAACTCAGCAAATGAGCCCACTGCTGTATTTGTGCTCCACGAAAACGTGACAGGAGTTAAATGTAAAAATACAAGCACACTGTCCTCTCAGAGGCTCTTGAGCTGAGATCCAGGCTAATGTAGACTGGGGACACTGCAAAGCGAGAGATGAATGAGAGCTCTTACTCCTAGTGCCTTTCTCTGGGCAGCAAGACTGCAGAGCTTCTGCAGCAGAACAAACTTCAACACCTACTGCGCTCACGGGTGTGAGGGGCAGCATTGACCCAACACATCCTGACACAGAAGGCAAGAAGCACAATGTCCCCTGATGTGTCATCCTCTAGATCTTGTTTATCTTCACTCTACTGAGGTCCCCTGTGGCCTTCACCAATCCAAACTTGATGAGCTGTCTTTCTCTACATGGGAACAGGTTGAACATGTGACAGCATACGACTCTTGTGAAAAGTGGGGACCTTTGGCAAGAGCCATGTTTTCCTCTGCTTCTAGTACAGCAAGGGAAGGGACCTCAAATCTCTACAGACCCACCCACATCACTGACATCTGAACAAAAGCAGTCCGGATGTCATGGTGAGCTGATCCGAGAGAAAGGTGAATTCTTCAGCAAACACCCAGTAGGAAATCTGGTCTACATCACAGTCTACCTCCACTGCCTGCAACCACTGCCACCATGGAGAGACCACCAAAAAGTTGTTGTTGTGTCCTATTTCATTTAAGCATGTTCTCAAGGAGATCTGCTGGTGTAACAGTACTCTGCAGAATTTGTTAGGACATGGCAGGGGAACTCAGCTAGGAAGAGTTCCAACTGTTTAATCTTTCAGCCATTCAGACAACCCCCTTTCAGACAAAACCCATCAGAGTTTGCAGCCACTGAGATACAGCCTCTGCTGCAGGAGCTTTTGAAACAAACTGCTAATAAGCATGGTTTTTATCTCTGAGCAAGTCACTTTAATGCACCTCTGCGTCCAGCTGCCCCCTTGAAATCCCTGTGCTTTATAGGGAGATCAAATGACTTTAGCCCTATTAGAAGAGAAATTGTCAAAGAAAGAACGTGTGCCTGGCCCTGTTTTTTCTCATTTATCTCCAGCTCTCTCCACCACTCACATGGGGCAAGAAGCCACTCAAATAAAACATTTTCCCAAAAAGGAGGCCAGACAAGTCAGGGCAGCATGCCCCCAGCCTCTCTAGAAAAGGCAGTTCAGTGTATTCCTCTGACTTCATCAGATCAGCATTTTAATCATAGGGAAAGGTCAGGTGGACCATTCTCCCCCCTCCCCTCCTTTGCAGGGCCAACAGGTGGGCATTCACCATGCCAAACAGCTTATGGAAGGATCTCTTATTCTCCCTGTCACACTCCTGCTTGCCAGGTTAACCTCAAATAAAATGGAGTGCCTCTTTTATCTTCACTGTAAATCAGCTCCTTTGACCTTTCAGCAGGTTTCCCATTAAAAAAGAAATTGCAGTGGACAACGAGCACTGCACTGATTTCACCCAAGCTTCATGAATGTTGTCTGCCCATGGAATAAGTTGTTCCACCTTTTGATTTGGAAAACAATCTGAACTAAGACTCCCTTTGCCCTCACTTGACAGGTGAGTTTTACCCCCATTTACTGACCAGAGAAGTCTGGAGGCACAGACATTAAACGAGTTTGAGTTTGTAACAGTCCTGAAATAAAGCCCAGGACTCCTGCTTTACCTGTCAGTACAGCATCCTTCTCTTTCAGAAGGGAGTAGGCAGTAGAGCGCAGTGGAGCAGATGGGCCCAGGGGAGGAGATGTCTCTCTCTACCACCGGGATCAAATTCCCATTGGGCCCAGCGGGAAGCCTCTGCCTGCAAATTACACTAAAAGTTCATGTGCACAAAAGGCTTCACAGAAGCTGATTGCAGTAAAACACAATGCTGTGGTGCTTCCATGGCTCTGGTGTCAGGAAAAAGTTTTAGTTTCAAAGCAACCTTTGTTGAAAGGAAGAAAAAACCCAGATTACTTTGGTAGTTATTTCTCCCACAGGACTCCTAGGCCAGAATTACTGAATTTTCTAATAAGAATCACCTTGAAAGTTTTGCTGTTCTCATTAATTCTGCCTCAACCTACAGCACCTTTTGAAAATAATGCTGTGCCCTTCCAGGAGAATGGACCATGAGGAGAAAAAACCCAACCTTGTTCTCTAAACTCCCTAAGGGAAGGAGGTTTAGATTTGCCCATGGAATTTCTTGTCAAACAGCTGTTACCCTATCAATCAACAGCTGGTCTGAAACAGTAATTCTCTTCTTTGTAGCTTAGCAGTACCTAAGTGGAGAGAAGAACCTCTACTACATTATCTTTGTCCTCTCCAGAAGATACCTTATGAAACCAAAGACAAATTCTTAATTGCTGGAACCTTGGTTTATGATAGGATAGGTCTTCACTCAGTAAAACGAAGGCCATAACAGCACAATAGAACAAAGGAAAGACTAAGTTACAGATATGAACGTGGTGTCTCCATTGACTTGTGGAGAAGAACCAGGTTTCTATTATTTAAAGGGGTCTTCATCACATCAGACTTTCCTTCCCAAAACTGTACTAAGATAAATTGTTTTCCCTGTGTGAAAATGCAAGAGATTATCCAGTTCTTGGAATCTACACCCAAAGAATGCACCCAGATTATTTTCGGATCAACTTCTTACAAAGATTAAACTGGAAAAAAGTTTGGTTTTATTATAACAGAAAACATCTACAACTATTTGAGGGTGGTTTGGACTCATGTCCTTGCTTCATAGTCATCATCATCATGGCTTGGCTTTGCAGACAAAGATTTGGGAAGGGCTTTACCCACGCTTACTGCAAGTGCGCTGATGGCTGAAAAGGCCAGTCTTTTCCTGAAATTAAACTGTCTGTTCTGGGATTCCAAACAGACAGATCCTGCTTCCAGGATTGCAGGTGTTAGTGACCCACCAGCATGTCAACTGAGCTGGACAATTTAGTTGTACAAAAATCACACTATATGGCTTACCCCTAACGCTCATTCCTCAACTCCCGCAGCAAACTTGATTTTGTCAAGGGAAAGACGAGAGGCTGTCTGGTGAGGTTGCTTTTTACTGTTCCTGGTCTCCCGGAAGAAGGTTGTAGCTTCCTCTCAAGGAGCATGTCCCACCAATTTCCAGGTGCATTCTGGCCTTACAACTGCCTGGGGACCAACACCAGCCTGCTTTGCTCAAGAATCACAGCCCCTGACTCTTTCCAGCAGAGATGAGCAGCAAGCCCAGCATGCAGAATGGCCCCAGCTGATGGGTCAGAGCTTCTGTCCTATGGCCCATGGGGCCCTGTAGGCAAACAGGTGCAAATAGACTCTCTGTGAGACAAGTGCTTATTAAAAGAACAGGGAAAGGCAAGAAGGAATTATTTTCTCTCCTGGTCTGGTGAGAAGAGCATAGTCACAAGGCTGGAGTCTGGCAGAGCCCAACGACATATGTGGGCACATGGTATGTCCACGGATTTCAGATTTGCAAAGACATGTGAAAGGCTGAGGTTCTCAGGTGTGCATACATCAACCCAACAGAAAGGGCCACCTCTCCCCAGCAGCATGGCTCATTCCATGAGCTGCTTCTCCCAGAACCCTGCAGAAAGATGGGCTTTTACCTGCGCTTCTAGAGGCATAAACCCTCCCCAAATTTCATCGCAAGAATAACGACACGTGTTGCCTTCTC
>NW_010424951.1:37061-72496 GCF_000710305.1 Buceros rhinoceros silvestris | reverse complement strand
CGCGTGTTGCCTTCGCTATCCCGGCACAAGCAGGAAGGACCACACAGGCAGCATCCCTATGATAGCAACAACTCCAGGAGAAATTTCTAACCCTGCTATCCCAGACCAAGCAACTCAAAATCCCTCCCTGCCTCAAATTCCTGGTACATTTATGAAACGTTTTTCTTCCCATTAACACATCAGTAAACTCTGCTGGTGTCAGCAGACACTGGTAAAGTTAACCATTATCAGCCCACACATTTTTCAATACAAATAACTTTTTTGTGCTTTTTGCTAAATGTAATGTAAGAAATTTCAATTCAAAGATGTCCATGAACATATTTTCTACCACAGACTTTTTTCCCCATTATAGATAAAGCCAAGAGGACTGGACCCATGCATCAGGCAGAAAAATGTGTTGAAAAGATCTGAGCTGTCACAACAAAATGCAGCATAATAAACTGGAAATAAGATTATGCTATACAAAGAAACACAAGTAAGATATATTCAGGCAAACACCTCTCTGTATGAAAATATGTCTTCATATATTTCAGAGGGAAATTATTGAAGCCTGAGAAAAGAAGAAGTCAAAAATTTTCCATCGACATAAAAATATCACAGTAATATATAAATATATCTGTAGGCATACAAAACACCTATGGAAGCTAGATACCCACAAGTAATTATTCCTGACTTACAAATAGATAAGCAGGTGCATTTGAATATATTTTTATACTGTATGTGAACAATAAGTATTTTAAACAAATGCATATACATCTTTCCATAATGCAGCTTAACGTGCGTTTGTGTCTATAATGCAGCGCTCGTACCAAACACACGCAATAAAGCTGCCTGACATCGTATAATGTGCCATTATAGTACATCCAAATAGCCCGAGTTAAACAGCCTGGCCACGAGCACAAAGTCAGGCCCTCAACAGTGAGGCAGCACCAGTTTTAAAGCATTCGTGATGTTTCATTTGGCGCCCTGGAGCAACTGTATTTTTTTAATTTCATGATGACTTGCTTTATTTCACAGCCCTCAGCTTCAGGATGAACAATGCCTGCTGCCTGGAAAATCACCCCATACAGCTTTTTGTCCTCATCGTTTAGAATGTGGTTCTGTGCATTATTTATTGTGCAGAATCCAAGCCCACCACTGAACAAATTAATTTAGCCCTGGTTTTTTACTGTGATGTCACCAGAACTTCAGATTTTTCCCCAACCTTCATTGCCTGGTTTCTCAAACTCTTGGGAGGCATGGTGGGATTATTAGCCATTTTACACCCGATTAGCTTGGATGCAGAGGGTTATAACCCATTTCTCCAGACCTGCATTCAACTGATTTTGCAACATAGCTACGCTGTCACACTTGCATTTCTGCAGGAAGGGAGAAAGTGTCATGAACGTTCCTGGAGACACCTATCTCACTCATCCTCAAAGCCACCCTAGGCAAGGATGAGGGACAGCAGAAGACAGACTGAAGCCCACTTGGTTCGACATGGAAAGTTCTGCTGAGACTCAGACTGAAGCACACTCTTCTGCTCAGCCCAGCCATACTTGCTCTTGCTCCCATCAGTCTCTGGGCACATTTTGCACCCTGAGCTCCTCAATTCTCATTAATGCAGTCACTGGAAATTCTGGATAGCCCAGCTGGAGACATTTTCAGAGGGGCTGGCAGTGTGCTCCAAGAAACAGCTGCAGCCAGCCTGGGAACAGAGTGAAATTCTAGTGCCAGCTCAGTTGGTGGAAGCATTTCAGCAGAGACCAAGATGTGCCTCAGCTTCCTCTGATGGCTTTTAGTGTTCTGCACTGATTCACAAGAGCGCCTCACTATTTCTTTGTGGCCTGGCAGGAATTTGGGGCTAAGGCATGGGTGCTAAGGCTACTTTCTTCTCCCTTGCTTTAGCAGTGCCCCATGGTGGTGAGCCAGGGATTGTAGGGAAGAGCTCTGGATCACTTTCATGACCTCCCTGTCCAAGGAGAATCTAACAGATGAGGTGGAAAGAACATGCAGCAACCTTGAAAGCTGGGGTGAGGGCCTGCACTACCTCTATAGGACTGTTTGCCGAGAATTATTCTTTTCTCCCACAGTTAAAGCAGAAAATAAGCTCAGACAACCTAAGTGGCATCGGCAGCAGAGACTTAAAAGAGCACCCATTGTCCTTCCATGAAAGGTTTTCCCTTGAATCCTGTAGCTGAGTGTCTCACTGCCCTAACTGCACTATTTTTGCTGCTCCAAAGCTAGAATATATTTTGTAAGGAATGGGAGAACACCAAGTCCACTGCTGTTCACTTTAGGTACAACAATCTCAGTAAAACTCAGTTAATGACCCACATAAAAATGGCCATCTGCTTTTGAGTTTGCTTTTATTCCCTCTAAGGCTATTCCACTAAGCCCTGCCTGCCAAGCTGCCCCAAAAAACACAGATCCAAACTTTGAGTTCCTCCATCCCCAGCCCAAACCAGTGGGCCTTCTGCTTGCTGAACAGTTCCTGGGATTTTTGCATCTATCTTGCTCACAGCCAGGAATCTCAGCAGCTCTGCTGACAGACTCAGTGCAAGGATGCAGAGGAGACAGAAGTGTTTTGCAGAATACCTTGATACTCATTGTCACTGAAGCAGCATAGATATCTCCCCACTTGTCTTTAGTATAACAATAGAATGCCTTGTCAGCCAGCCAGCAAAACAGCTCCAAAGCAGCAGCACAAAGAAGCTGAAAGGTTCAAGTCAGCAAAGAGTGGATCCCTATGTGCTCCCTGCTGGGCACTACAGCCAGAGAGGAATCTCTCTACACAAACATCCTCCATTGATACATAAGACTTTCACCTCTTACCTTTTGACCCATAGCATCTGGGAACCCATGCAGTCCAACGCAGGACACAGTTTGAGCCAAAGATCTGCCAACAGCCCCAGGGGTTGCCAGCTTTGTAGAATATGTGAACTGCAGCTTTGCAAAGCATGTGAAAACCATGCTGAGAGCCAACAGGAAATCTGGGACTCCTCAGGCAACACAATGTATGCTGCCACGAAGTAAGGAGATGTGCTCAGAGTAACCAAGGCAGGCTTATATCCAAGCCCAGCAAGCAAGGAAGAGAGCAGGGAGAAAGCAGGGTAAGAGTCAAAATGCTTCTTGTTTAGCTAACTGGTTAGAACATAAAGCAAGATGAGGGCCAGGACAACCAAGAGTAGAAACTAGGATGTTCTATGGTCTCAAGGGATTCAGTAGTCTGGGACACAACAAAAGATGCTGCCTCCAGTTTTCTATTGTACGGAGCAACTAACAGCTGTCTAAGTAACACCCAGATAGCTCCACCTGGCAGTAAAACAAACAAGAGATCTAATCCCAAATCTCTCTGGGATTTTGCATTAGGGAGGTTGCCTGTAAAATGGGATGTCAGGTTTTTTTCCCTGGTCATAAATTGTATGTGGGGAGGACATTTCTGCCATGTTATGGCCAAGGAATAGGGTAAGGAGCAGTCATCAGCCCAGCCTTGTTCTGAGTACTGCACTGTCCATGTATGAAAGACGAAGCAGAGCTGGATGTGAGGTGAGGATGTTGATGTCATGCTGTAAGAGATGGGAACAGAATGGGGTAACACTATCCAAGCCAGAAGGATGGGAGGTGATAATTGTAGGAGCATGTTGGAAGGGGATAGTCAAGAAGAGAGAGCAAAGAAGGTTAACAGGGTTAGAAGCAAAAAGAGAAACTACAGTAAACTCCTAAGAGCTCAGCTCCACCATACAGACACAAAAAGGGGGAGGTTTTTCTTAAATCTGAAATTCGCATTTTAAAGCTGCACCTTAAGCAATGACACTTTTTACCTAGAGACCTGAAATGTCACATCTTCCCTGCAGTGACATTTTGGTGACAAAATGCAGCTGTGCTTTGAAAGTGGTTTTTGCTTTTCACCTTGTCACTTTCCAGAACATCTGTAACACATTGCACTCACAGGGGTTTGAGCTGTCTTTGGAGAATCGCACTCCATCACACTGGGAACAGTTTTGAAGAACTCAAACCAAATGTATTTCTTCCCTTGACTAGAGCAGGACTTCAGTTACGAAGCACACAGTGTTCTGGGTTTGTTCTGCTTGATACCATCTTCACCAAAGCCAGACGGTAAGACTCAGAGTAAGAGTCTATGCCAGGAAGAGATGGGGTACATCACTCCCCTGGCTGAAGGTTTAGACTTTCTCAGGTGGGGACATTCCAACTGAGGATAATAATCTGTGCCAGCACTTAGAAGGGGGGTAGAAATTTAGTCCTGTGTGACTGAAAGAAAAGATATTTTTATTCTGAGGTTCATAAAGACTGGCTTGGTGGCTGAATGTTCCCTCATTCCTCACCTGAAGGCTTTCTGCATACAAAGCAATATTATGTGCTAACAGAAATGGAAAATACTCAGTAATACCCTGCAGAACAGCCTGATGTATGCAGCAGACAAGTTCATGCCCAATAAAAGAATATGAACCAGCACTGACAATCCAGCAGAACACAAAAACAAAGCAACCATATTCTGGACAGCTGTTGCAGAAAATAAAGTGTGGAGAGATGTTAACAGCAAATGTAAACATCAACAAAAGTTATTATTTCCCAGGCCAGTGCTTTCCAACTACATCATGAAAAGGTCTTTATCACCTGATTTTTGTAGATTTTGCAGGTAACGCTTTAGCTGGAGATAGGGGAAGGAGGGGAATCAGAACATAGCAGTGCTGTAACTGTCATCAACCATTTCTACCCTCTAACACTCAAACCTCTGCACCTAATTGAAGTTATAACAAGAACACCTTTTGCTCTTTTCCAAGAGAATATAGGAATTTTGGAAACAAAGGTCTTGTACCAAGGTTAAAATTTTGTAATGCTGGGGATGGATATTGTACTACCTTGTAATTTTACCATTACCACCACCTACTTCACCTGAGGTGCTCCTAACTAATTCTAATCTAGCACTCCATGTGGCTCTGTCAACGAATCACATACGTGATTTTAAACTACAGCTTCCAATTTAATCCTGAGCCATATCCAACACTATTCCAAGTTACACAGAAAACATCAGGACTGTTAACGTTAGACTAAGAACAAACAAGGTATGTACGCTTAGCTCTTACTTATCCAAAGTAATAGAGAGAAGACTAACTCAGACATAGCAAAAACACAATTTAGTACAAATATGCATTAAATAAGCTGTAAGAACACAGGGCAAGCAGGTTTGCACTGCCAAAAATAAAACAATAGTAGGACAGTTTTCCTCAGTGTGCCAGTTTACCCGTAGAACTCACTGCCACAGGGTGCCATGGAGGGCAAACTAGGGTTTGACAATGACATGAGAAACAAAAGTTGCAGACAGTTACGTAAGCTGGGATAAAAACATCAAGCCTGTCAGCCCCCACAACCATATTGAAGCCAGTTGTGTATCATGGGGTTTTATAACCTCCTCTACACACTTGTGGCTGATCACAAAAAACTGCCAAGACACAGGGCTGGAGGCTTGAATCCTGGGGCTGATCCAGCAGGGTAGGTTTGTTTTGCACACCCTATCCCTCATTTTCTTCTGCAACACGTGAGGTTTTGACAACATATAATGAAGCTCTTAGAGGATGCTGCTGCCTCAGATGTGAAAGCCCCACCACCATGGGACTGAGCCACACCAGCACAGCTGCACTGCACACAGGGGTCAGGGCACCTGAGAAGTACAGACAACTGGCATTTCACCCTAACTGTCTAAAATCAGGGGTTTAGACCAGAAGCTTGTCTTGGCAAAGCAAGACCTGCCCACCCCTCACGACAAAATGATGGCTCATAAAAGCATGAGTTCCCTCCCAAAACACATCCCATTTCACAGAGTAGCTCATGCCTCAGCTTAGACACTTTCTGCAAAACTAGGAGGAGTGCATGTATGCTGGGGGAAAATGGAGTGGAGGGGATCACCTACAACCAGAGCAAGAGATACCTCTTCTTTATGCCATGGCCAGGCTCATCCAACAAGTGTTATCCTGAACCAAGACACTTCCCTTCCCTCTGCTCCTTGGGAGCATTTACTGAGCATACCCAACTCCAGCACCTCATCAACTTTTTGTCACTTCCTCACAAGTGCTTAAGGGTCCTGGTGAAGACAATTTGACAGGGAGGAACTTGCCGCTTCCAGGCAGATCTGTTTACTTGTCCTCCTTAGCCCTCAGAGTAGCGGCGTGCGCTGCTGGGGCTTGCCTAGCTCACAGACTGACAGCGCTGTCAGGTCCCATTCATCGCAAAGCACCGACTCCTCACACCTCCCTCACTCCCCCACTGAACACAGCAAGATCTCGGGAGCTGAGGCTCTGCCCTCAGATAGGGCTTGGTGATTGATGCATAGCAGTAATTGCCAGCATTCATCTCCAAATAGTGAAACTTCATTTCATAAAGGCTTTTTAGGGTGGGAGGGAGGTGCAGGTCAGGACTCCTGCACACTGATGCTTTCAGAGACAAGCCAGCAGGGAGCTCGTACAAACAACCTCAGCCCAACAAGTCACTGGTGGTGAATTAAAGAGGAAAACAAGCCCAAGCTCCTCTCTCATTAGTTCAAGCTGTTCTTACCTGGAGGGTGGAGAGAAGGACTTGCAAGCCACTGGCTTCTTGTTCTGCCATGCTGCTCCCCACTCACACTCCCTCTTTTTAGCAGCAGACACAATGCAGCTAGAAAGCCAAGCTGCCAACTTGCCTTGCTTCTGCCCCTGTGCTGTTTAAGAAACGAAGAAGCTGAACACAGATCCCCAGACACGCACACTGCTACCACCAATAATCACAGCAATGCAACTCTAGACCTCAGCAGCAGAGATAAATGTACCCCCTCCCTCCGAGCTCTCCCACTGTGACGAGAAGATTAATTCCTATATAAAGAATCCTGGGGATTAAGTAAAGTGCTCAGGAAAGGTCCGGGTGTTTGGTGTGTGGCAGGGGGAGTGAGGGGAGGGTGGCAATAGCAACAAGAAAGCAGAAGAGCTACAAACCTCAAAGAAAGCCAGGGAGAAGGGAGGGAGCCCACTGGCTGCCTGACAGGCATTCCCAGCTGACCTGCTGATCCATTCCAGACCCTGAGAGGAATCATCTCCATTTGACTCCGTTCCAGCGAAACCAGAGACACGGAGAATGCAAAGCAAGTGAGAGAGATGCCCTCAATCTTAACAAGCACTGACAGTGAACAGAAGATGCACCCAGAATGAGGCACAAGTGAACAAGTTCACCAAGGCTCACCATGGGTTTTCAGCTTCTGACCCTGACAGTGCTCTATAGGACATGGGGGAAGCTTCTAGCAGCTTCTCACAGAAGTCACCTCTGCAGCCTCCCCACTCCTGAAACCCTGCTCCATAAATCCAATCCAGCTTTGGGCTTTCTTTCATGTCAGGACTCAATAAAACCTAAAACAGACCATATATAAAGAGGGGAGAGGGTCAAGGGCATGCAGGAGAGTATCCTCAGAAGTGCTGGGTAGGAGGAAGGTGGGTAATGGGGTTTAAGCAGTGCCAACACACCATTTCTTTCACAACTCAGCACACTGACAAAACTACTTCAGAGCTAATTAGAAGCTGTTTAAAGGAGCTCTTCCACATTGTCACTCCATTCTCTTTCTTGTGACAATTGTACCTGTCATTAGAGCTGTGTGAAACTATTAATTCCCACCATGTGGATTTTTCCAAAGGCAGCAAGAGCTGATGGATGTAAGCAGGCAATGGCTGCAGGCAGCCTAGATGCCCTGGATGCTGTCACCTACCAAATCACACAACCAGGTACCCCACCCTCCTGCATTAGAACAGATCATAAATATCACATGGCAATCACCTCTCCCTGTTGCATCACAAGGTGCTAGATGAGCATTTAGCTTTCCACCCTACCTAAAACACATCATTGGCTTGTTATTGGATTCTTTCATGAGCCAGATCACTGGGTTGTGGTAAGGGTTCTTCCTCTGCAGAAAGAATTGCAAAATTTTCACTGCCAGTGTGAATCCAGGAGGAAGGAAACACCAACAGCAAAGCTTATGCAGGGGGAAAAAAATCTCATATGTTCTTTAAAATGTCAAGGTAGTTAGCTCAGTAGTGCCCAGAGAGTACAAGACAACTTGTAACAGAAAGCCCTGTAACTTGCATTTGATTTGAAAACAAAGCACAAGAAGAGTGATTAACAAAATGGTAATGGAAGTCCCCAAAAGTGACACCAATGTTTACATTGATGTAAGATGTACAGCAAAACCTCTTCAAAACCAAATTCTCAGCTATAAATCTCAGAGGCTTCCAATTATTCACCATTCCAGTGCCATTTCTTCCAGATTTTGAATTTCCAACTTTGTTGGGAGTTGCTAAGACTAAGGGAACCCACCTCAGAGGATGAACAGGTTAGGAAACCTACACAGACATAAACACCAGAAGGAAAGCATATGGATTCTCCCCCTCCATTCTTACTACACTGCTAACCTAGTTTGAAGATTAGCTTGTTGGTTTATATTGATGTCATTGCTGTTTCCCCTTAGGTTTATGTGATCCTTAAAATGAAAATCAAACTCATGACTCCAGCTTCCTGCTAGTGCCAGAGGTAGTGGGGAGGACAGAGGACAGGAAAAGCGCAAAGGCAGGACCTCTGGGCTCTCTGCAGGTGCTGCACAAGCTCAGACCAGTAGTTTTCTTTTCTTATGCTCCAGGGTTCAGACACACAAACAAGTCAGAGATGCATCTGATATCCTGTAAACATGTACATACTTTTAGCCCATAGCAAAGGGAAGATAATTCAGGATCATTTTACCTGCATTAAAAGAGCACTCAGTCCAATTATTTGACTTTTTATGAGCGTATGCAGAAGACATTACCACAGATCAGCTGACACTAACTAATATATTAACCACAGAAACTTGTTCCTGTGACTAAACCTACATTTTCCTCTACCTGTAAGATTTTAAAGTTTTCCTCATAGAGATGTTGTAAAGCTGTAAAATCTGCAAGCCTCCATACAGAAGCATTATACAGAAAAAAATTTTCAGCTATAACATTGCATTAGAATGATAAGGTGAAATATCACCCTGAAAATTTTCCTTGTGAACAAAGTGATGAGAAGACAACCAGAGTCCTCTGCTAGGTACCTGGCAACCATAGTATTATTGATTTGTAAATTAAAATTTGGAAGCCCATACAAGTATTTAATCTATTTAAAGAAATTCTTCCTGTGTTATTTTCACCAATTCCGTCACCTCCAAAACAGAGTTCAGCTTGTTCTTACACATCTGAATTTGGAAGTAATTTAGAGGCTAAAGCAAAGTTAGCCCAAAGACAACTTAAACATAACAAATGTAGAACCAGAATCAATATCACTAGAATAAAGTGACCAACCACAACCAAGCTTTGTATTTTCTGACTAGAGTCTGTAACAAACTGCAGAGCTCATTCAATTTTTGGACATTAGCATTAAAAGAAGTCCAAATAACAAAAATCAGCTTGGAAACCTGTGATTAACCTAAGGATGTTTTCATCCTGATTTTCAAAAAAACCCACTGGCTTTGCACTCACAGTACATGCCCAGTTTCTAATAGAATTATTTCAATTTTTAAACCAGTGAGAGTTAAGGACAGCAGTTCCATACAAATGGGAAAAAAGTTTAATTGGATAAATAATTCATTCCAGAGGCAGCCTGAGTTTCATGAAATGCAACTTAAATATCACTGTGCAAAACACCCAGTTAAATGTCCATGTTGCATTTGTATTAAACAGAGGAATGGGTTCCCCTGTCACAATTATGTGTAGGCAAGAGATGTATATATCTTAATAAGGGGATATTGCTTTTTCTTTTGGGACAACATTTTCTCTAACAAACCCTTCATTCGCATTGTATTTCATTCAAACACAATGCTCATAAGCAATTTCCAAAACAATTAATATATATGAATGCGGAGAAGAGATGATCTTCCATTTGTGAATGTCTGTATAGAGGTTTTCTCCTCTGAATAATGGCACTCTCCCCAGTAATTTACTCTTCTACAGAAGCAAAATAATTAAAATGGAATCAAAGCACACAAATCATGACACTGAAATTGATTTTCAGATACTGCTGGAAGTGACCCAAGGCTCCTACAACCACTGGACAGGAAGATAATATCTTCTGGGTCACAAATAGACCACAGGAAACCACTGGTGTTCCACTGGTTTAATGTGAGGCTGGTACTGTCCAGAGCACCTGGGGCAGAGAGGGGAACAGGCAGACTTCATCAGAGCTCTGTTCCACTGGAGACATGCTCAGTCATCTGGCCTTTCGTTTCTGCTGCTGCACAACAGCACATCCTGGGGAGCATCAGCTGTGGGCCAAACTACAGCTTGTTTTTACAGCAGTGTGATGACCAAGCCTACAGGATATAGAAGACCACAGGGCTGGTATTCTGGAAGCTTCTACAGATGGATATGTGGTAGGCTGTATCAGGATATGCCACAGGATATTTTCTTGCATCTTTCCAACTGCAGCTCCCAGAGACCGTCACCTGGTTGGACAAGACCTTTAAGGTCAGTGAGTCCAACTGTTCACTCTGCACTTGCCAAGGTCCATAATCCATGTCCCTCAGCACCACATCCACGTGTCTTTTAAACACTTCCAGGGATGGGGACTCCATCACCTCCTTGGGCAGTCTGTCCTAATGCTTAATGACCCTCTGCATAAAGACTTTTTTTCCTGATATCCACCTCAATTTCCCAATATCCACCTCAATTTCCCCTAATGCCACTTAAGGCCTTTAAGCTGTTGATCAATTCAGCCATGAACTGTTTCATAAACAAGGAACAGAAGCACACTAGCTCAGTGATATGGTTGTTTTTCTTTCATTTAAGAGTAAAAATTTTCATTTGTCAAGTGGAATATATGCTTATTATATCCTGACAGATTGTCAAATATTCTGAGATATAATTTGTTGTGCTCTTGTTTAAGTCTAGTTTGTGAAAAGCCATTTATATATTTAACACACATACACCATGTGGCTGCTGTCAGATGTTCCCTCTGCCCCTACAGAGCCCCTTGCTGTGTTGTTCAATGCCTCAGATCAGGCAGACAATACCAGCTCTTCTACTGAATGCCTCAAGAACATCTAAGTCAGACCTACCTACTGCATTACTGCTCCCAACCCACTATAAGAGGAGACACCTGCTAGGAGATTCACCTGCCAGTGAATCTGTGAGACACAAGGAGGAGAAGTCCCCCACTGAGCTACTGAGTCTTCTGGCTGATAGAGCACAAAGGGTGACCCTGACTAGCCCACCTGCAGCCAAATAGCCCATAATGCCAGCCTTATGTTGAAGGAAAATAGTGAGGATATACAGAAAATGCAAGGGAGGAGGATAAAATAACAACAAAACAGTTACACTTAAAGCATTAATGCTCTAAACCCCTTTGTCAGTCCCTGGGCAGCAGTACAAGGAAAAGGCTCCTTGTTCTGATGCTTACAGCACAGAAAATGTTTCTGCTGGACAAAACATCCTCCCCATTTTCCTGCAGACATAACTATACCATGCTTTTTGATCACTTATAAAAGGAAACCATTCTTCTTCCTATCTTGACAGCCTTTTCTCCATCACTTGTGTTATCAATTTTGTCTGCTTTAAAGGTGTCTATTCTAATTTAGAAGTACACAGCACCCACACTGGAAAAGTGTGAGCCCAGATGCACATGCAAGACAAGAAGGAATGTTTTGGTGTGTGTTTAAGGAAATGGACTTTACATCTGCCAGACACAGCAGTACACAAAGCCCTCTCATTAGCAGAGCCAGTTGTCTTAGAGCTGTCTTTTTTGTTTGCCTCACATGTAGCAGCTGACACAAAACTATACTCAGTGTGCAAAGGTGCCAGAAAGAGAGGTGGCTCTGAAAGGGCAAGAAGCAAAGAAAAAGGAGAGAACTCAACCCAAATGAGCAATCTGGAGGGTTAAGCATTTTAATGAGCCCAGCCAGTGGAAGAGAACACAGCAAGTTGGGCTATATAGGCAATATCATATCAGGACACAGAAAAAAAGGATTCCCCAGCCCTGTCAAAGCCTATCTGGTTTTCTAGCCCCTACTCCTTCCTCATGCTTTGCTTTGATTGGCACAGGCTTCAAAAATGAATGAATATCAGTCATCTTCCAGTTTAATACAGGGCTGAACTAGATCAGCAAGACCACCCAGAAAAACACAGAAAGCAAAGAAAAAGCACAATGAAGGGGGTTCTGGCCTGCAGAGATCACTTAAGCCTGGTAACACTAAGCTGTTAGCTCATACTTAGCACTATGCAAACCAGCTTGGCTAAGGCAATGGCTGAAGGGCATCTTCCAGGGATTTGGAAAGAGGAAGCACCGAAGGAAGTCAGAAAGCATCTTAGACCTCTAAACATTTGTCACAATGGTAACAAATACTGTGACTCCTATGGCTGCAAGCACTTCATCCCCTGTGCCCACTGTTTCCAGCAGCAGCAGGCTTCTGAACTTTATACACTTTACTCTGGCTGGTTGGGAGCAGGCAGGGTGCCCTGGGACTCATCTCTGGAGCAGTACAAAAGAATCTCGCAGGAGGACAGGGCCACCTGACCTTCCTCCACTCCACAGCACTCAGCAATGTGTTCCACCTCAGTCTCCATTTAGCCCATACCCAGGGCTACACCACAGCAGATGCTCTATCACCCAGTGACCCCTCCCCAGCCAAGAAGAGGGGTCAGGAAAAGGAGAGGAGACCCGCAGGGTGAAATGAAAATGAATTTAACAAAACAGCCAAACAAACACCAGTATGAAGTGAACAATGCGATACTCATCCCAGCACACGTATAGCATTCCCCAAGAGCAGGATGGGCAGCAAGCCCCTCCAGGGCTAGGGAGCAGCAGGAGAAGATGGAGAAGGAGGAGCAGGAGGAAGAGGAAAGCCTTACCCTAGCAAACTTCCCCCTTTATAGTGAGCATGATGTTTCTGGGATGGGATGCACCTGTAGCCAACTCGGGGCAGCTGCCCCGGCTGACTCCAATCTCTAACGGCCTGCAGACCAGGGCAGGACTGTGATCCTCTCCCAGCGAAACCAGGACAACCTCTTAGCCCTTCAGTTGTGCAGAAGACTGTCTTCTTGCAAACACTCCAGGAAGAAAGCTGTTCAAAAGAGCTGGCCCCATTTCCCACATGCATGAGCCTGATGGAAACACCAACTACTGGCGTGCTATGTTATGCCCAAGATCCAATCTATGACCGCAGGCTCTGCCGCCTCTCCCCATTGTAGGGGCTTTTTTCCTGCTCTGATCTCTCCTGCCTCCCTGGAGACAACCCTGCAGAGCTGTGAAAGAAGATGACTTGATACAATTTCAGGAGAGCGCTCTTGTCAAAGTGCAAACCCTGTGGAAATCATCCTGGGGAAAATCTATTTCTAGAAGCAATAGAGTTACTGAAGCTTGGCTTCCTGTTGAATGCAGCATCACGGTTGACCAGCTGTATCTGAGAGCACAAGCTTTCCAACTGAAGTGGTTGGAGCAATGCTTTTCGCATGTTTCTGGCCTACAGAGCCTCCAGAGTCTACTAGAAGAGCCTTTTCCTCATCAGTGGCGCATAGTGGGTGTCTTACTTATACCCAGACACCTGTTTTTACTAAAAAACTATGAACTACATTATCTTTGGGATTTCCGCCTCTCTATTAAACTCATTTTGAAACAGGCCAATGAGTTCAGAAATTTTTAGGGAGGGTGAATAAACCCAGAAAGGGCAGGATTGTATCAACCATGTTTCCAAAAGAAACTAAAGTAAAGAAAAGCTATTAGAGTGGTTGGAAGAATAATCATTCAATGCCATTTTCACGTAATCTCTGAAAAAATCGATAATGCTTACGGCGACCTGCCAATGTAGGTGTGTTACAGACCCCTCCTGCATAGACCTATGGTGGTTGCTAGGAACATGACGTAATTGCTAACAATCCCCAGACTTGTTCAAGCTGTGGCAGCTCATCCTTTTAGCCCTGGATGTGCCCGGTACATTCCCTGCTGTGCCTATCAATAGTTCTTGACATGTACAAAATGTGGTAAATATTAATCCATCAAGTCTCACAAGGCCCTCTTGGGGAATTAGGCAATGGCTTTTTTCCCAGCTTACACTTTGCAAAGTTGAGGAGGAGCCTCTCAAGGACATGAACAGCATCAGTGGTGGAGGAAGGGGGAGAATACAGGACTTACTGCCCCCAGTGCCAACATGAGAAGACTCTTAAGCTGAGATGGAAAGAAAAAAGCTTTATCGTCTATCCAGCTGTTGAATTTTTCTCCCTAAAGTCAAAGAGACTGTGGCTGGTGCACGTTTGTCAGCATTTCAGGCAGGCAGCTTTTATTACTGGTGCCTGAGCGTTCATCTGAACATCTGCACCATTTTGTCCTTTGGGTAGCATTTGGCGAGTCTTTGCTTTGTCCCAGCAAGCTTGTATGTGAATCTGCCTTGTTCTGGAGACAGGCTCAGTGAAATCATGAGGGGTTTGACTCATTTCTAATGAAAATTTGCCTCAAAGGCCAACTTCAATTAAGTGTGGATTCAGAGGTTCATATCTCCACCTTTCTTACTGCAATGCGAAGCCAAGTGATGATTATTCCACGAGCCATCCCTAGGGCTGCTGGTGGGACAGTGCTGCCATCTATAAGGACTTGGCCTCTCCGATAGAAGTCAAGACCTTGCGCACACAGACATCCTAGGGGAAGCAGGGAAACAAATACACCGCCAGGCAGAGCCATATGAAACAAGCTGCCTCTCAGCTTCATTATCATAAGTGTTTCTTGCTCAGCTTATTACATAAACCCTGTTCTCCATGTGTTTCCTCCAACATTTGTTAGGGGAAGGGAGCCCTGTGGCCTGATATATCCACTTCACCTCCCTCCTCCAACTGAAAACTCTTCAATCACTGACGATTCTTTTTCAGGAAAACCTTCATTTCATTAAAATTTAATTACTGGTTTAATTAAAATAGGCGAGCAGCAGTGTGAGATGTGTATGGGTTTTTATGGCTGAAGGAGATTGTAAAGTCCTCATTCATTTCCCAAAGTAGCTTTCGCGAAAAATTGGGCTGCCTTTTTATAGGTCAATTCTCAATGCTGCTTTCAAATGGATCCCACAGCCATTCATATAGATTAATTCGGGCAGTGAATCAGATCCTGCTCATTGGCTGCCTTTCAGACATCCTGGCAATGCTCCGGAAGCCTCACAGTAGAGCCCTGAGAGCTGATGGGACTCTCCAAATGATTAATTAATCCTGTCCAGGCATTTTCCAGTTCTGTCTTAATTTATTCACATTGCAAAACAAATTTAGTCTTGGTGAAATGGGTCAGATTGACAAGCCTTGTATGACTGACAACTGCTCTGTTATTCCCACAGAAAAGAGTGAACAGGGTAAGGTACTCCTGTACTGGTGATCCTTATGCTTGACATAGGAGACAACCTCAAAGCATACTCAGACCCTAGCTTCTTTGCTAAAAATGATAGCTGGAGGGGCAGCCTAGTTTCAGGCAACCTTTGGCCCCAGCAAGACTAAGAGGCAAGACACTTACTATTTTTAAAAAAGACGAAAATACAGCGGTGCTTGTCCCTTTTCTCAATGACTTCTCCAGCATCCCTGGCCTCCTATCCAGCAATTCAGGAACAAAAGCCTAAACACAGTGGGAAATCAGCACAAAGCAGGAAACACACAAAGGCTTGGCTTGGGCCACCGTATGAAGAAGTCTTCAGCTGTCCCATGAAAAAGGTGGGCAAGGGACAGTAACACCCTGCAGTGGGCAGAGGTATTTCTAGTGGTAGAGACAGCACCATGTAAGGACTAGCGTGAGATACCCTAGTGCAGTCATGGTTTCCCTGAGAACCAAGTCTATTAGTTGCTAATGATTTTCCAGTTGTAAAAGTGGATTTGACCTCACAAGAGAGATGCAAATCTTTAGACTCTCTTAATTCCCCAAACCATCTGGTCTTTGGATTTTTTTAATCACTCTTCTCTTTGCACCAGTGAATTCAGTTTCAAAGAACTGTGTAGGTCTTTGTAAACGCCAGTTACAAAATAATCACAACTAAAAGGGGATTATTGAAACCTTCAAATATTTTCAGGTCATGCTTCTAGGCAATTCTGGGCTGCATTCCCAGGGTTTTGCAATCTTCAGGTCTCTTCGGCCATAGTTCAGAAAGAAATGAGAGAAATAGCCTTTCATTTAGAAGCAATCCTCCAGACACTTCTGCAGGTACCTGCAATGACCTTCATTTACTCAACCCTCTCCAGCAACACTAGCTGAGAATACAAGTAAAGTGCAGGGCTGGGAACAGAGTGTGCTGTTTCAAAAGGCTTTTACATCTCTTTTGTACTTGCTGGAAATCTACTCTTGTCATTTTTCATTTTAACTATCTTCCTATATATGCCTGGAGGTTGTGGATCTCCATAACAAAAAGTATAGATCGATCTTCAGGCAGAGGTCTAATTTTTAGCATTACCACTGAGTTCCTGGGGAGTCTGGTAGCACTTCAGAAAATCAGGTAGCGATGCTGATACCCATATATCTTACTCCTAAAGGTTAAGAGTGTTGTATGATGGCGAAATGGAAGGATTTCTGCCTTCTCTTCTTCTCCATGTGACTTGACTAAGCAATACCTCATTAACTTCTTGTTGTTGATGCTAAGATGCTACTTGGCTCCATGGACCCTATTGGATCTTAATGGATTTATGAATATGTCCAAAGGTCCTATTAAGAGTTATTAACACCATAAAAAAACTGCTGCAGTTTAGAAAACCTTAGAGCACAGATTAGCCATAGGTTGCAAGAAAAGAGTAGTTGGAGCATCAGATAGGGCTTCTCCCTGGCATGTATACAGAAGAAAGGATGCTAGGCTAGACAGAATTTCAGACTCAGAAGGTGGAGCCGAAGGAGCTGTTCTTATGCTGCTATGTTCAATCTCTTTAGGCTCTTTTGGCTTCATCAATCACATTAGACTCACATCACAAGGGCTTGTGAGGCTTTGCAACTCTGAGCTCCTTCACTGAAAGGAGCCGCATAAGTGTAAACATAATTGTATATTACTGAGGAATGCTGCTGTAATAAACAGTCTCTATTACCGACTGTCCAGCTGTAATATTTGTGTTTATGTCAGCACTTAAAAATCATTGATCTGCAATAAACTCCGTGTGGGGAAAAGAATCTGATCCAAAGGTCAGAGAAGAGAAATGCAATTTTCTTCATCAGATCCTGAGAGAGCAAGGCTGGAGAGTTGCTGCACAAAGCTTGGCCAGGGAAAGGGTGGCTTCATAAAGCTTTACTGCCGCTCCCTTCCCCAGCACTCGGGGGGACAACCCGAGATCACAGATACTTGCAGCAGCAGTCTGGGTGCAAGACTAATCGTCGTTAGTCCGCTTGGACCGCCAGATTGCAAGTGACCCCCCACTGCGGCGTGCGCTTGTGTGCCAGTACTGCACAGGCACTTTTCAAAGCAAGAGCCAGCCTCCCCATACCCTCGCGTGCGGCAGCAGCAGGGTGAGCTCTTTGGAGGTCTGCTAACAGATTTTGCCCAAACAGAGCCTTTGAACTAGGAGCTGCCTCATTTCATTTTATCTGGGAACAGGAGAGTTACTGAACAACACGTGTCATGGAGAGCAGTAGCCCAGATGGAGTCTGCCCAGGGGACAAGCTATTGAACATAGAGAAGTGTAAAACTCTGCTCCTTAGTGCCCGAGTGCAGTATGTTGCACACTTTATCCCCTTTCTCCCATCTCTGGCAAGACAGCTTCACTGCTTGACCCCCTTCCTTCAGTGAGTGACTCCCTTGTCACCATGCATCCCACTGCCCACTCAGTATGAATGTCTGCATGCTCCTACCTCAGCAGTGACCTGGGACTACACATGCTACTATCTGCTCTCCTGATATGCCCTTTTTTAGTTCCCTTCATCTCTCTTTCCTCAGTTTTGCTCTTGAAAGCATTACAGCTACCTTGGAGGGGCACCACCTCCCTGTAACTAAGTGCTTTAGAAAGGAGATTTCTGGAGTACAGTGTTCCTGCCAACGCAGTCCATGCCTTAACACCTCCCTGCTCTTGGGCTGCAGGGAGTTTGCAGCAGGGCTCAGATGGTGAGGAACAGGGAAGGAGGCAGGAACTGCCCCACCAGCTCTGCTGCAGCTTCAAGGTTGCTTGAAGGTGAGTGAATCTGCACTGAGTCAAAGAGGAACCAGCGGCTCCTTTCTGAGTCTCCACTGGCAGGCTGCGTGGGGCAAGATAACTGAGGTTGGACTCGCTGGTCCTAGCACATTACAGGGGAACTGCAGAAAAAATTGAGAAAGCAGATTGCCCCTCTGCATGCACTATCATCCAGGAGAAGAAGAGGTGATGCACAGGCAGAGGGTTGGCAGTGATGAGAAACAGGGCTAACAGAGGGTGCCAGGGCTGCCTTCAGTGATAAAGCAACAATAAAAGAGCACAGTATCATCACCTGCCAGCTCCTTCCTTTAATCCTCCTGAGTCTGCACATCCGTAATTGGGGACTTGTCTCTACCATCTAGGGCACTTGGCAGCCTGCAGCTCTCCTCCCTAGAAGTGAGATTTGTGATCTGATTAAAGCCCATTTCATGTTACCCTCACTCAAGCCTGTGTCTCACTCGCTGCTCCCCTGATGTTTACGTATGTTCGGCTGACTCATTTCCACATGAAGAGCAGACACTTTTCTCTCAAATCCAGCGCAGGGGTCATTGGTTGCTATGTTAAAGGGAAAAACTACAATGAAGAGATTTTTCTAATCATTGCATCAGATTACAAAGGAATGTAAATCACCGAGTAGTGTTTTTTGTTAGAAGCAGGGCAAGGTTACTTCAGGTGGTTCTCAAGACCGTTTTGATATTTCACACGATACAGCTTGGGTGCGTTCACACACAGGCACACGCTGCAGCAGAGTGTGGCTGTCGCTGAAATCATTAGGAGAAGTTCATCGTGGCTTGTGGAAAGGAAGGTGCTGTGATACTGAGGAGTGCCTCCATCCTGTGCTGCACCCCAGAGCTCCCACACCATCTCTTACTTCTTGTTCCGTGCCTCTTTCTGGCATCTGATAAACTGGGATAATGTCCAGTCTGTACTCTGGAAAGGACAAGTATGTTAAAGGTACAGCCAAGGAGTAGGCAAGGCAGACATGGGACATACTACCATAAGGTTGTGAACAATAAGCTAGGACCAGATTTATCTGCATGTCTAATGGTTATTGACAGGAACATCACTTTCAAAAAGGCCACCTGGTGTATTTGATCTTAATTTTGTAGTCTCCCCCTAATGAAGCTGGGATGGTCCGAGGGAAGAGGGGAAGGGAACAAACCAATAAAAGCAAATACAGCAGAATTGTTCCTCTTTTGTGACAAGTGTTGCAGGGGGTGGGAAAAAGGGTAGAAAGTGTCCTGGAGCATCCAGTAAAGGCATTCAAAGTGTTACAGGCACTGCCTGCAGTGTTCTTATAGTGAAGATGGGCAATATATTTTGTGTTTCTCACTCTTTTCTGGGGTTTTTGGAGAACCTTCTGTGAGGCACCTGCTAAAGTCATACTTCAGAAAAAGTATGGTTAAAATTGAGGAGAATTCAAACATGACCTGAAGCCCACTGACATATTCCGAAGGGGTCTCCACACAGCCCTGCTCCAAACCTTTGTGTCTTGAACAAAGATACAGAGGGGGCAGAGGCAGGGAGGACAGATTTGAACTGACTCCCAGCCAGCCAGCACACTGCCACCCAAATCAGGAAGCACAGTCAAGGAAAAAAAAAAACCTGGAGCCCATCATCATTTTATGATTCTAATTTAACTTTTATGAACATGTTTTGAGCTCCCCTAGTCAGACTCTGGTATTGATCTTTTCAGTATTGTTAACTCATAACCAGACAAAATTTGAAGACATAAACTTTAAGAGGGGTAATAAAGAAGAGCCAGACTGCACTGGCTTTATTCTTCTCAGCACAGAGACTGGGAGCTGTAAATCCTGCTGGAATCAGTGGAATTATACAATTGGAGATTAACTCCTGGCTGTGTCAATTCTTGAGATACTGGGCACCAATGGCATCAATCTTCATTTCTAGTTCAAAGTGGAATTGTCTTGGGATATAAAGCAAGGGAAGAACAAGAAGCTAAACACGGGAAAAGAGAGCATCGACTTCTCTCTGTCTGCATGCTTTTGTGAGATGGGCCAAACTGCAGCGTTTTGACCCATTCCTGGACCACATGCAGACTTTCAAAAATTACTCATTGGTTTGATTCAGGTTCTTTCTTCTAATTCCGTTTAAGATATGAGGTAAGCAGGAGCATTTAGATCTTGAGTAACCAAATGAGCATACCCTGAGCACTAGCAGAGGATGATGGATATCCTGACTTCGCTGTACGGCATGTCCACTCTATATTTCATCTCAGAGAGGTTCCTACAGCTTCTGACTGATGGATAGCATGAAGAGCCTAAATAACAGTGTCGATGAGCTTTTGTTTCTCCATGGTAACAATACAAGAAGGACAGTTTTCCAACCTCTGGCTGCTTCTGGAAAAAAAAAGGAATGTGAAAATATGTGACAGATTTTCTTTGTGGAATGGATCCTAATCTAATGAAGTGAGGGCAGGGATGTGAAGGGACACTGCTTTCTGCCCCACACATTCAAGATGTGAAAGGTGTTCTCAGCTTGAGTAGCAGACTGAAAAATCTTGAGGCAAAATTTACTTAGTTCTTCTGCTGTCTAACCTGGTATTTGAATTTACAGGCTGGTAAGCTGTCAAGTTTAAGTTTGAATCTGCATCTGCTTGCAGATGGGCTTGGTGCTCTTTGTGCTCCTGGTATTTAGTGATCCTTGGCTCCCAGCTACGTGCAGCTGGGAACTGCACACTGAATCTCACAGCCGAAAGGTGATGGGGAAGTCTCCAGAACTCAGTGACCCCTTTTGTTAAAACCTATCCACATCTCTCAGTTTTCAGTTCTGAACAATATCCTGAAATAGGGGACTTATGATCACCTCAGGTTTTGCTGCAAATGCTTGAAACAGCTCGACTCTCTTTCCGCTCAGCATCGCCAGTCCCCTCGACACCCTGCATCTCCCCAAGCTTGTCAAGGCTGGAACGCATCCCGTGGCCCTAACTGCATTTTCCATGACTCACACCACGCAGCATCTCCACGCTATCTCATGCCAGTTGGAATTAAAACACAAAGGGGATCTTAAAAAAAATAAAAGGCTTTGCGATACGTCCTGCCAACAGCTTGGAGGGAGCTCAGCGAAGAGCAACTGGAATGATTGGAGAACTCAAAGCAGTGACTTTTGAGGAAAGCTTAACATTGCTGAAAATAGCCCACGTGGGTAGCTAATGATTAGCAGGATCTGTGATAAAAGTCACTGTGTATCTAAGGGTATAAATAATCAAGGATGGAATTAAATTATTTAGAGTCCACAAAGGGCAGCTACCGGAGTGCCCTGCTAGGAGCAATGGCATTAAGTAAGGAAAGTATGGGAAGCAAAACGGGGACATCACCTCTCTCCCTGCGACTTTTTAAAGAGGTCTTGAACTAAAGCCTGCTGCAGTCACTGGAAATTTCCCTCCAGCACAGCGGTACTCGCTGCAAGAAGGTGCCAACTATAATTTACAATTATCTCTTCCAGTTTTTCTTTAGAGGCACATGTAATCCAGGGCACTGGACTGGGAATCCCTCTTTTTCCCGCAGTGGCCTGTCTGCCCTGCAAAGCAGACGGTATCTGCGGGGAGCCAGACCCTGCTCTCTTTATTCAGCAGCAGCAGCAGCTCACTGCATCCGGCACAGTTACAGCCCGAAGGGATCATTATGGTTGTTCAGCCTGACCCAGTGCATGACACATGGTCTTTCCATGCTGCCTCCGCTTTGTTGGGTAAGACAGGTACATATTGAAGAGAATAAACACCGTGTTTGTTGCTACTCTTCTCTCTCGGTGTCCTCAGAGTTACCATGGTATCAGCGCACAAATACTACTATGAGCTCTGGATTTGATTCAGAGAGAGACATTTCCTTGTCCCTTCGTCACTAGTTTGCCCCCATCCCTTAGGCTTCCCCTCTTTTCATAGCTCGTCTGCATACCTCTGTGCAAGGCAACTGCCTTTCCTCTTGCACTGGGATCCATTCCACAGTTTTCTTTCACTGCTGGGGTCTAACCCAACAAGGACTATGCGTATATGTTAAGAAAATCATAGTAAGCTGCTCTAGTATCTTTCTGGGGTAAGAGACTATGTGCCTGCAGTAGCTATGTTGTATTCTACCTTTCTAAGGTTTTAACTGTGGTTGCTCATGATAAACTAAGGAAACATACTCATATTTTCTGTGAAGAGCTGTTTGAAAAGCCAGAGCCGGAGTAATAAATGATTCATTGTTAGACTAGCAGCATATGTCTCATGGAGAATTTACGTGGTGCTTCTTAGTTCTGGTGCTGCTCAATATTTTCATTAATAACCAGAATGATAGAATAGAAAATGAAGTTATTAAATTTAGTCACAACACTCTATTCAGAGCAACTAAAATCACACTGGAGGACAGCTTAAAATTCATCATGGAAGAGATGAGCAGGGATGGTCAACAAAATAAATACATAGTGTCAACAACTGGTTAAATAACTGTATAAAAGGGAATCTAGAGTTATCACTGAGAGTCAAAACAAGAGTCAAAAGTGTCACACTGCTGAGAAATGGGCAAACCATGCTGGGGTACATAAATGCACTAAGTCCTGTCGGATGCATGAAGTCAGGTTTTTGTTGACTTTGGACTGGTAGGGGCTCAGCTGGAGGACTGCAGCCCATTACAGATGCTGCGTGGCAGCTGAGGAGGGAATCAAGTGAAGAGATGCTGGAGGAGAGCAGTGAAACAACATTCGTGTTTTGGAGAACACGACTGACAATGAAGCAGTGAAGGAGGTGGGGCTGTTTGACTCACAGAAGGCAAGGGGGAAGGAGGGGAAGAGAAAGATAAACCTCCTGTTGTGCACAGAGGCTGCAGCAAAGAAGGGAATAGTCTCTGAGTCTGGTTCAGAAAGGACAAGAAGTAACAAATTAAACCTTATCGCTCTCTACAGCTACCTGAAAGGAGGTAATAGAGAGGTGGGGTCCGTCTCTTCTCCCATGTTACAAATGACAGGACGAGAGGAAATGGCCTTAAGTTGCATCAGGGGAAATTTAGGTTGGATATCAGGAAAAATTTCATTACGCAGAGGGTCATTAAGCATTGGAACAGGCTGCCCAGAGAGGTGGTGGAGTCCCCATCCCTGGAAGTGTTTAAAAGCCGTGTGGATGTGGTGCTGAGGGACGTGGTTCAGGGACCCTGGCAGTGCAGGGTGAAGAGTTGGACTCAATGATCTTAAAGGTGTCTTCCAACCAAAACAATTCTGTGAATCTGTGATTCTATGAAATCGCACCAGGATCAGATACGAGGGTAAACCGGGTGATGAGAAAACTGGCGAAGCATTGAAATAAACTGTCACAAGACTGCAGCACCCAGCACAGCCAGTGTTTAAGAACCGGTGGCACAAATGTCTGCCAAGCAGTATGTGATACAGTCAGCCCTGCCCTGAGGTAGGCAGGTGAGCTGTGAAGTTCTTTCAGGGTCCCCTGTTGAGAATTCCATCCCTCCCATGCTGCTTAAGCATGCTTGTCATCATCATTGTCATCACTACCAGTGCTTGTCATCATTACGGCTTTGGCACCCTGAGTAACTCTGCTTGGTAGTAACCCTCATTGGTGCTTGAGACATACATGCTGGCTCCTCCTTGGTTTATAGGGAGGTGACGTTGGACCTCAGTCGGGAATTTTTGGGATGCTGTTTCATTTTATTTACTCTGAGACCATATTTATTTTATTTCATCTGACAGCTGTTTTAGGCCATTTCACTCTCAGCTGGAAGCGTGGTAAGGTCTGAAATGAGGGTTGTAAATAGCTGGGCGAACTGCACATTTAAGTCTAATTTTATGTGTAGCATCTTTTATTAATGTTGCGACATTTATTGTGTATTTTAAGTCATCATTGATTTTTATTAAAAAAAGATACTTTTATTGTATGTACATGCTGCCAGCAAAATAAAATATTATGTTTTCCCTCCTCTCAGTATGAATTCTCATTAATCTTCTCTAAGTGCACAAGAAAGTAAGAAGCCAATCTCTCAGTCCAAGGCAGCACCAATGCTCTTTGAGATATCGTCAGGTGTCCATTCCACTGGGATGCAGAAGGGCTGCTTAATTGCATAAACCAACCTGTGTAAGGCGGGGACTGAGGAAACAAAACACCCCCCTGTGACTTACATCTGGGACTGATTAGCTCTGTTATTACATAATTAAGATTGAGAGGAGAGACATAGAGTATCCAGCAAGGACAGTGAAATCTTTCTGAAGTACGTGCAGGCAGCGAAGAGCTGCGGGTAAGGCCAGCACAGCAAGGTAACAGTGCGTTTTGCATTAAACTCCAGCTGCTTTCTCAGGTCAAGCTCTGCTGAGCCTTACTGATGATATGAAGGTTTGCCAGCGGTACACCAGCGCATGCTGAATTGATTCTAGACCTCTGAGAAGTCTTTCATGAAGCGTTTTGCTACCTAGCATAAGTAAAGGAGTAACAGCAACCATCATTTTTGTTTGATTTTCAGCTAGATTTGGTAACGTTGCTTTGCATTAATTAAAAGCTTGAGTCTGACCTTACGTTAACTGGGGAGCAGACTATAAGGATATGATTGCGCATTAGAGTGGAATGCAGGTAAACTAGACCCCAGAGGGTTTTGGTTCTGGGCATTTTGATAAGACAACTGCAAGCACTGGCTATAACAATAATGAAGCCATGACGGCGCAGTTAATGCCAACACGCTGCAAATATAAACAAGTAAATGCTGTAACAACTGAACGTGGCCTATGATAATGCATGCAATAAGGAAATGAATATGTAAAGTAGCTACTTGGTGCATAAAAGAGCATATATAGAGGTCTCTAAAGCTTTTTTCCCCAAGATACTGGCTTCAACACTGGGGGATCATCTTGTCGTGCCAAACCAAGAAGGTTGTGAGCGCATGAAAGGAAGAACTGCCTGCTGGCAGGTTTTGTGTGTTGGAGTGTTATTTTGATTTTAATGATAAAGAGGGCTCATTTACCTCTAGTTCATCTTTTACCATGCAGGTGTGCAAAAAACCCAAGTGCTAATTTCAGGTACCTGTTCAGACACGTGAGCCTGTGAAGGGAGGCCACCTGGCCCAGCTGCATCCAACCGTTTGCGGTCACAACCACCTCCATTAGTATCACCTCAACACAAGGTAGGCTGCTGAAGGTGCTGGCAGTACCAGGATGGGTCTGCTTGTGTGGGCCTAGCTGTGAACATCAGGTCTGTGAGAAAACCACCTCCATTTCCCCCCTAGAAAAACCTGCTCCAAAAAGTGGCTCATTTCTGAGCTTTCTGTCATCCAAGCACATTCCAGCACTGAGGGAGCATCCATCGGGGAGGGAGAGGGGCTAGTCCAGATGCTGTCAAATGCTCCACAGACGCAAAGCCCACCCTCCGCAAGGGTTTTAAGGCTCAATGGCTTTTTAGTCTTTTCTAGTCATCACAATTAAGGCCCTGTAATCAGTTGCATCGACACCGCAATCAGCCCCAGCAATCAGCCTCCTACCTCTGACGCTGATGAATGCTGGGAAGGTGCCACGGAGTCGAGAAACTAATTGACCGCTTTGTTAAAAAAAAAAAAAAAAGAGGTTTTGGAAGTGCACTTATGCCCCTAGATTTGTGGGGCCCAGGTAGGAGACTGGTACCTTGTTGAGGCCTTCAAACCTACTCTGATATTTACCAGCTGGTTTGTATTTATTGTGAGCAAGGACTGTGAAAGTGTGCTGGCTCGTGTCACCCCAGAGACTGATCTGATCTAACTCTGCATGAGTCCGAAATCAGGGGAGACTGGTGCATAGGTTGCTCTGGGCTGATAAGCATGTGTTGCTGAACCATATCAAAATTGCTATCAGAACTCCCTCTCAAACCAACATATGTTAGAGGAACCATCCCAAGCATTCAATTAATCGACAGCCTTCCTTTCTCTCTGGCAGTTTAAGTTTGACAAAGTAAAAATAAATCTAGAAGTGCTGAGCTCCTGTTAAATATTTATTATAAGTGTTTCTCGTGGTCCAAGATGGGATCTGGGTCCCCACTTTCTATCAAAAAATGAAAACAGTTGTACAAAGAAGGCATTTTGCATAAGAATCACTCTAGCTTCTCCAAGTTACTCTCCATTTTCCCCACTTTTAAGACACCCAGCTGGTAGTTGGCAATTTCTTTGCCCAAGGTTCCACGACGGAGGCAGATGGGAGGCGGCTGAGAGGCTATGCTACTGTTGTATTTCATCCAGACCGTGGCTGGAAGTTGGCGGTATTCCTACTGAAGAAATCTTCTCCACCTCGGAAATCACCTTTGAAAAGGAAAGATTTGTTCTTGTGTTTCAGATGCACCACTTGGGTTTTTTATTGACCCATTAATTATTGGTCGGTGTCTTTTGACAGTCAGGGCAGAGCAGCATACTGAGATGATTGTTCCAGTGTGACTCTCGTGAGATAGAAATAGCAGAGCTGTTCAGTCCAGTCACTGTAACAAGGTTATAATGTAAAGCACTGAGCAATTAGCGGGGAGATTTACCTCCCTGTCTTAAAAGCATTTTTATTACTTAATCAATCACAAGCAATTTATAAACAAGGCTGAAGTTTTACATGGAGCCATAAATCTGTCCTATTTGCTTCCGTGATAAAGCAGAAAACACAGACCCAAAGATTCAAAAGACATTTGATCAATTAAAAAACAAAAAAAAGGTTAAATGATTTTTCAAAGGGAGAAGGGACCTTAGCAGAGGCTGGAGGAAAAGAAGTCCCTCTATTTGTTAGTCTGTAACATCGTCTGTAACAGCACCTCAAAGTAAAGCGTTATAAAGTGAAAATGTGAATTGTCTGGGGCAGGGACTTTGTGTGTCTGTGCATGCCTTCCTCAAGCTGGATTGCAGCCACTGAATGCCAGCACTGTGCAATTGCAAAATAAAAATATTAAGAATGCTGAGTCGGCAACAGCATATGTGCTCCAGATGCCCTTTTTGCTTTCAGAGCTTCTGACTCAGTGCCAGCACAGGATGGCATTAGGAACCTGTTAGGTAGAGATATGATACTTGCTGCCTCCAAAGGGAGCTTCTCCAAGCCACAGGAGTGCCTAGACCCTCCTCATTTTCTCTTTGGATTTGTCTTGTCATTAGAAGGCGGTTACTGGAAATAATTCACTGGCAGGATTTCTGCATACCAGAAGCAGCTGAGCATGTGGAGTAACACAGAGGGACACACAGGTACACAAAGATGCCCCAGTCTGAATCCTTCCTCAGTCGCTGAGGACGGGAGGCTGTTTTGCATGTCTACACCACTGCTCTCCCACCAGCATATACTGGTTGGACCAGTTAGATTTCCATACTGGGCTGTTGAAATTGTTGCCTTGATATAGGTGGAATCAGCACTTGCTGGCTTAGCGCGTTTTACTTGGTTTGGCAGCAGTCCCAGCCCTGCCGGTCCCTCTCTACTTCTGGCATTCCGTGTCTCAGCAATACTGCTGACTTCTGCGAAACTGGGGCGCTGATACAGACATGAAAGCCCCGCTTTCATGGAGAGCTACTGAAGAGGTCTGTACTGCACTACATGCGAGATCTAGACTGGAGGCTGAATTCACCTCGAACTGCGGTGATCTAATTGTTCCAGCATCAGCTTTTTTCTGGTTTTGTCTGCTCTGATCTTACAACTCCCAGTCCTGATCCTTCTGTCATTTCCCACCCCACCTGTCAGATCATGATTTATGCCTCTCCAAAGCAGAAACATCCTGATTTCAATTCAAAACAGTATTACTTCTCTGCGTCCCTTACTTCTATTAACTACCGAAGACACAGATCGATGGAAAAGCACCTGGCTTTCTGAGAGGCTGATTTTAGGGGAATAAATGGAGCAGATGCTCATGTGTTTGCACTGCGTTGTGAGTCTAAGGCAGGTTCACCTGGCAGAACAGGGGGAGCTTTACCCAACCCCACTCCACCACATCTGCAACTGAGGAGATGCAGAAATCTGTGCTGCTCCTCATCCCAGGACAGCTGCAACGCGCTGTGGGGAACACGACCCTTTCTGCGGGCACCAATAAGATCCTGAAACGCTCTAAATCTCCAGGCAGTCACTTCTGCCTTATACTCATTGCACCCTTATACCAGCACATACCTCAAGGTATGTATATACCAAGGAGGCTGGTGATGACATGAAGCAGCTCAGGGAGGCGCTTTGGACTCTATCGGTTTCCTCATACTGTCCACCCCATCTTTCAGATTCATCTGTATAGGAGGCAGCAGCAATTCTCTATAGCTCCATGGTGACTAGAAGGAAAAACTGCCTAGATTAATAGATCTGTTTTCGAGGTATAAACTCATCTAATTTTCCTCTCCCTGAGCCAGGCAGGATTCTCCCCTGTGGGGCGGGTGCTTTGCGGTTGCATCATCTGCTCCATCTGCAGTGCAGTGGCCAAGGTTCTGGGACCTTCGAAAGCAGGGTGCTGCGTGGTGGCATCGCACGTGGATCTCACAGATCAAGACCTAATAGGAACAAATGTGTCATTGCATACTTCAGTGATTTAACAGCTCTGAGTGTTTTTGACAAATAGGTGCTATCTGGGTTCAATTCATACGCTTTTATTGCAGATAATGAAAGTGAGATGCTTGCTAGTTCAGCACTGAGGTTTTGTGTAGCTGAAGCACAGCTTTTGGCCAGAGTGATATGAAAATTTGCAGTCAGAAACTGTCACCCCCGCACCTTTGCGGTACAGATTCCTGCCCCATCATGAGGATTAAGAATATATTTAACAGAAGAAATTAATGTCATTAAAGTATAAAATATTTCTTAAATTAACAAGGGAGGAAATATCAACCCATCTGATCCTTCCCTCCATTAACAGTCACAAATAATAGCTGCAGATAACTCCTTACATAGTATATATAGCGTGGATTTATCATGAGATGAAATACTGTCCCAGCACACTGCACTTGCACAGAATAAATACTTCTAATTGGCACTGAAAATGCAGGATAGTTTCATTGCATCCTGGTACTTATTATCAACATTATTTATTATTGATCAACTACTGACAAATGCGTTCAGTGGCTACAAACATAAGAAGATAAAGCCCTTGCCCGTTAAATATACACACAGTGTTTAACTCTGAAGGGCACCAAGAATCCCATTAAAGCCAATACTCATTTATCTTCTCAGGGGAGTATCCATAGACAGACCAATTTGGACATATGTAATTTTCCTGTTAAAGGCCAATTACAATGTGCTGTGAATAAGACTGTGCCCCGAACTGCTCAGTCACACTCATTTATCTTCTCAGGGGAGTATCCATAGACAGACCAATTTGGACATATGTAATTTTCCTGTTAAAGGCCAATTACAATGTGCTGTGAATAAGACTGTGCCCCGAACTGCTCAGTCACAGCCTTTTACTCTATGAGGGCATGTTGTGATTTAATACAGAGAGGCGGGGGAAGCAGGTGGTGCGTGGCAACATCCATGTTCTGATAAATAATCTGGAAGACAGAGCAATGAGCCAAAACAACAAGACCTCTGTATATAAGCAATCTGAACTATATTCTTTATTGCTCCAAAAAGCTCTGGCTGCTCATGTCAAAGAGAGAGAGAGCTGGATATTGTTTCACCAGACTCTGAAAAATTCTGACCTCTTCCTGCTCCAGAGCACAGAGTAACGGATGGGTCTACAGCAGTTGTGGGAGAAGGTTTCCTTTCAAGATTGTTCCAAATAAATACCAGCTAACTAGGAGTTTTATTAGTAGGCAACATGGGCCATTTAATTCCTTTATAACGTTGGGCTGATGGCTGTCTGGAAGCAGATTTTCCAGTGAGGTTCACAAGGCATGTTCAAATACATGCTAAAAAACGTTGCAAGAGTAAACTATTACAGCATCTCAGCATTTGTGAGTCCAGTTCTTCTGGGGATTGAAAGTGAACTTTATTTCACTGAGTATAACACAATAGCCAGAAAGATTTTCGGTGGATTTCAGTGAAAATCCATGAACCTCTTTGAATTAGCCAACCTGTCCCATACGTTGCTTCTGCAACAACTGGCTGGATCAGCACAGGTTTTGGGGGTGAATTTTACAATAGTTCTCAGCTTCCAGATGCACAGATCTTCAAGACCTCTTCGGCTCACAGGTCTTAGGTTTTACTTCTGCAGATGTTTAAAATTACATGCAGGAGCTAAAAATAAATATTCTGTTTATTTACATCACCTGCACTTTGACATTTCATGAGCTACTGAAATCAGGCTGTGTGGCAGGTTTTATTTATTTCCACTTTTTTTATAATAAAATGATACTCATACTTTGCCCTGTTTCCTGCCCCCAGCAGTGATGCACATCCACCCAGAGTCTTTTGAATGTCGAAATTCAGATACTTGTCCTTCCCATCCCACTTCTGCCATTTTTCCTGAGTTTCAGGCAATTGATTAATACAATAAGCCTCATCAACTACAAATGCAGTACAGCAGTTATTGAGCTAATCTGTCTTATTGCTAAGCAGTTTTTTATTATGTAATTATTGCAATTACTTTAATAGATGAAAAATTTTAAGTACTAGGATCTTGCTTCTCCACTCAAGGCAGAAATTAGCAGAAGAGCTTTTCTCTTGTTTATTTAAGCACCAGAAGTATTGGATTTTCAAAAGAAAAAGAGCATATCACAAGTTTTGCAGCTTCTGAACAAGGATTAGCTTTAAACTGTGGAAGAATATGACTGAAATGAGGGGTGGTCAGAACAGCAGTTGCTGTATCTAGGATGGGATATTTAATCCCCAACTTGTAGGGAGCAAACGTGAACTGTGGATTTTGATCTCAACTTCTGTGAACAAAATCAGAAGGTGTTTTGTGAGAGTGAGGATGAAAAGCAATGCTGTGGCAGCTACTATAGAATCACAGATTTGTTTCCATTGGAAAAGACCTTTAAGATTGTCAAGTCCAACTGTTAACCCAGCACTGCCAAGTCTACCACTAAACCATGTTCCTAAGCACCACATCTACACATTTATTAAATACCTCCACGGATGGCGACTCCACCACTTCCCTGGGCAGTTCCAGGGCTTGACAACCCTTTCAGCAAAGAAATTTTTCCTAATATCCAATCTAAACCTTTCCTGGTACAACTTGACACCATTTTCCCTTGTCCTATTGCTTGTTTCTTGGGAAAGGAGACTGACCCCCACCTTGCTGCAACCTCCTTTCAGGAGGTTGTAGAGAGCAATAAGGTCTCCCCTCAGCCTCCTTTTCTCCACGCTGAACAACCCCAGTTCCCTCGGCCGCTCCTCACAAGACTTGTGCGCCAGACCCTTCAGCAGCTTTGATGTCCATCTCTGGACATGCTCCAGCACCTCCGTGTTCCTGGATGCAGGAGGTGCAACCTCACTAGTGCTGAGTACAGGGGGGCGGTCGCTGCCCTAGTCCTTTTCCCTTCTGAATATAACCCCAATAGCTCCTTGGATTGTATCTCAGCGCCCAGCTTGCAGTTTATCACTGAGCTAAGGTCAATGATGTAGGAAAGGAATGAAGCATCATGGTCACCTTCCTGAATTCTTTACTTCTCAGGCCTTTTTTCTTAGCATGTTCTTATAATGCTGAACAAGAGGTGGTAGAAAAACGGAAAAAACAAACTCACGTGTGAATGAATGTTGTTCTTATTCATAAGGATCTTCTGTAAAACATATTTTTATCCTTTGAAACATAATTTATTTACTTGACTTTTCAAAGAATCTCTGTGAAACATTCAGTTTTGACATTCTTCACTTTCCTCTTTTTCCTTATTTTTCTTTCTCTAAGGTATTTTCACTCATGTTTCTTTTTTCCCATTTATTAGAGAAAAGGAGGCTCAAAATAGGAATAAACAATACACTTTCAAAGACTCAATCCAAATATTCGCATCTAGAAGAAAGAACCTGTAGTTAAGTTCAATAGAATTTATCAATAAAAAAATCCACTAATTCTCTGGGAAGTGATTAACTGCTGATTGTAAATAATGTGGACCCTTTGGTAACTGTCTTCATACTTCTGTCCTTACCTCAAACACATCAGAAACCTGAACAGCAGTGAAAAGGTCTCTGGGGACAGTCAGTTTAAATTTCAGAGCTTGTCCAATGCTGTAAAATAACTGCCCGAAACCTTTCTGTGCAGCATTACTTTGCAGAGGTCAGTGCTACCATCGGCTATTTCCAGCTCTGTAGTTTTGTGATCCACAAAGAGGGGTTGAGTCCTGTGACTTTAAAAGTATCTGGGCTCCACTTTCTAGGGGTAGTGGGGATGCAGGAAGGCAGGACGTGGCTGGGCTTTGCTCCCCCACCCTCAGCCCATCTGAGCACGTGCAACTGTACACTTGCCCTTGGGTTCATCAACCAGCCAGGACAGAATTTTGTCATCACACCCTTCCCAAAAGCTGCTCCGCAAAGATTTGGGCTAAATCTCTTCCAGACAGATCCCCAGTCTGATCTTTGGTTTAATTGCCCTCTTTTTCACTGCTAGGTTCTTCCCACCTCTCTGGACAAGGGCAGAGAGCGAAGCAAAGGAACCAGCCGCTATGTGATGAACAGCAGAAATATTCCATGGCTTGCTGCCCTCCCTGACACCTGCTCTCTTGGATGTACGTTTTGCCCTGTATATCATCTCTAAACTGGAGACAGACAGGCATAGTTGTGCACGCATACTTCTGCCTTTCCATGTCCGTTGCACCTGTAGGAATCGTGCCTTCTGTGCCCATGGGGCTGGTTAGCCCAGATAGCCAACGGATCAGGGTCAGCACACTCCACACTCATAAATTAGGTGCCAGCAACTTTGGAAATTGGCACTTGGCATCTCATAGCGTGTTCCCTTCCACACCTGTTATTTCACTGGGGTGAGAAGCGTTTCTAGGGACTCTGGGAGCCAACAGAAAAGGTACTTTGCTGTACCTTGCATAAAAATATGATCCTTTAGCATGCAGGAACACTTGTTATTATGCCAACTTTGACAAAGGTGGTTTCTTCTCCTCGCACTCCACTAGACTCTCTCTTGCTTTCAGAGCAGGAGTTGTGATGTTCCTTGAGGAAGTTCCTGGCAGCTGGAAGGATCAGGCTCATCTCTCCTTGCCTTATCAGCTCTCCAGTTCTTTTCAAAATTCATTTTAAAATTCATTGTTCCTGTTCTCCTTGCATCTACCTCTTAATTTGGCTTATACTCTGCTATGAGTTGTCTGGCTGAAATTTATTCACCAGACAATGTCTTTATGACTCCTTTCTCATTTAATTCTAAAAAATAAATACTTTGCAACCCAGTTTCTATAGAAGCCTCCTGACAGAACTGACTGCTTTTGGTATGCTGTGGAGAAAATCTGCAGAGCTCGTACATTACTGCATGCAGGATGCTAATTCCAGCCCAAGAACTGGTTTTTCTGGAGTCCTGCAGCTCTATAAGTGGAATTACTTTGATGAATAAACTGCTAAATCAACACTTGTCTCACTCTCTTCAAAAAAAAAAAATTAAATCAACCCTTCTTCACCTACCACTGAAACAAACAGAAAACAGACAAATTAGGATCCCTTGTTCTGACTCCATGTTTTCAGCAGTTGCTGAATCCTGTCATGATTATTTTTTTCTCTTCTGTGAATAGTTTTAAATTCACATTTTATGGCAGAATTAATAGAGGTAGAATTTCCATTTTCTTCCTACTTTTATGTGTTTCTGCTATTTGAAAAGATTTCAGAAGCTGAAGAAATGGCTGGATTAGCATTGAGAGTGGGACGGGAGGTGCCAGAGGAAGCTGGGTCACTGCATAGCCCCAGCCCGCACAAATGGAATAGCACTGCTATCTGGTGGCTGCTCCATGACTCATGGAAAATACTTTGGTGTTCTCAGGCCTCTATTTGGAGGACAGGTATACATAGCACAGAGGTTTGTGACACAGCTGATGCAAGCAAAGAAGCCAAGGATTAGCCATGCTGCTGAGCTTAAACCCACTTTGACTGACAGGGAAAAAAACCAAAAAATAAAGAGTGCCATTGGGAGGGGTGTAATGGGGAGAATATATTCACCAGATGGCTGGGGGACAAGGAGAGCTTCGCAAAAAGTTGTTTTCATCATGACAGTTTCCTGATTGTCATCAGATTTCACTCTGCAAAAAATGAAACAGATAATATCAGCATGTCCCACTCGTAACAGTCTCACAATGGAAAGCTGTCATGTTGTTGCTCAAAACATGCTTTTGAAAAGAAAATAGATGTTTCTTTTGATATTGTTCTGAAGAGCTGACATCTGAACTAAATGTTTCGGCTGTGTTGAAACGTTACACTTTGACCCAAGATCAATTGGAATGTGAGATGAGAAGGGGGTTCATCTAATACAGTATTTCCAGTCTTTTCAGTCCTGTCTTAGACTGGTGGCAAAATGAGATTGAGAGAAAAATATTTTCAATCAGAACTCCAGGATTTCAGCCAGATTCTGTCAAGAAAATAATTTGGAACAAAAAAAGTTCAATAATGCAGATTGTCACTGCAATTTAGGTTTTGGGCATAGAGAAATGAACCAGCCACGGTGTCTGGATCCAGAGGGATGCCCGTGACTAGGGCTGCTCCCAGTAAAACAGCCTGTGTCCAGCTAAGACCATCCATTTGGGCTGAGGAAATGCAATCCTGTATTGATGAGCAAAAGGTGTGTCACAGGGAGGTCTGGAGCCATAAGCTGAGGATGTTAGTTACAACAGACCCTTACCTCTCTTTGCGTTTGACTGTCAGAATAACCACTGGTATTGATCGAGGTGAAATGGAGCAGTGAAATCTATTCTGCAGTGATTTTTTGGGGACTTTCAGTCCTGTCTAAGGAAGCCTTGCTTTCTCCTTGACAGTTTAAAGACCAGACACGAACAACTGCGACTGTGACTTGCTGCTCTAAATATAGAATAACACAAATTATCACATGCTGACAGGTTTCAGTTCCATGGATGAGTCTGCCAGCAAGGCCTTGAAAGCATCTCCGCTCGGCCGTCTGCGAACCGAACTCATAAGGTTTCTGTGAATAACACGGAGAAACCAGCACTTTTCTTCATTGTATAGGCCAGCTCACCTCAAGCTCTTCCCTGCCCCTCTTAGGATAAACTCAGTCCATATGAGCACCTTGGTCTTTCTTGTCGCAAGGTAAATGCTTCTTTCATTGACGTAACTTGATTGGGGAGAATTATACCCCTGTGTTAGGCAGCATCTGATTTTTTTTCTTATAGCAACAGTTATAAATCTGTGCCTGGCACTCTATCATGTACATAAATCTGGCCCTGCAGGCCACCAGCCAATGTATTTTCCTACTTCCTAAACAATTAAAGGTGCCAAAGATTTTTTTTCCCTCTTAAGTCACCCTTCTGACAGTTTCACAAAACCAGTATTATCGAGGGA
>NW_010424951.1:35825-36977 GCF_000710305.1 Buceros rhinoceros silvestris | reverse complement strand
TTATCGAGTTAAAGAGTTAGCTTCAGACCAGCAAGTCATGAAATGTAACAATGTTGAGATGTTTTGCATTCTGGCATGCCATGCAATTAACCTTCCTACCGCAAATTTATTACAGCTTTGAAAAAAAAATTGTTTTGAATAAAAAAAGAAGTTCTCAGGTATTGGAATAAAAACATTTCAGCCATTTTAATGCTAATCCTCAAAATATTAGTTGAGAGGTTTGTACTACAATAATTCGTGTCATCTCTCCGTGTACAAAGTTTGAATAGCAATTGGCTGTACCAAACACCCATTGTGCTGTGCTGCACAACCCACTGCCTGGAAAACGCACCTCGTACTCAGCAAAGGAGGGCAGTGCCTGCTAGTCCATCACCAGAGAGGACTGTCGTTAAAATTCAGCAATGAGTAGATACATGTAGCCCTCAAAAGCAGTAGAATTAGTCCTTTTTATCCACTTTCCCTGTAAAGCTGGGTCTAACTGGGATTTCACCTGAAGGAGCAGTCAGAAGCTGTTAATGGTGAGGTCTTCTATACTTGAAGGACTCACCAAGCTACAGAGATGAGCAATGGGTTTGTGTTTTCATGGCACTGGGGGTGGCCCCAGCTGTGGGACCAGCTGGAATAAAAAGAACCTGAGTTGCAGGTGGATGTAGGGGAGGGAAAGGTGGTGACTTAAAGAAACCACATCTGTAAAGCAGACCGTCGGGACTAAGAGGACTTCGACCAAAACCACACATTAGCAAGGTAAACAGAGCAGGCAAATGTAGACAGGGTTTATTCTTCTGGGGCTGGATCGTATGTTCGTAAAGTACCGTGTGAGAATGGCTCCAAAGCCCTGGGCTGTTTGTTTTGTTTTATTATCGTGTGTCCCTGGAGATGAAACTGCAAACCCCGAGGGAGCGATTCATACCACTGAAGTTAGACAGCTACCTCAGGCACCAAATTAGGAGTCTTATCACCTGTCCAGATAATCATGGAAAAGAGAAAGGGCACTTCAGCTTGCCTAGGGTACAAGTCACCCTCCAGAAGCGCTTATCTGTCACCGCTGGTTTTACGGGGAGCCTGGAGCAATCAGAGCTCAGGGTGGAGTGAATGTCCCTGATCCCTCCGGACCACTGGGTAGAGCCATGGGAAAGCGGGTGCTTAAGCCAC
>NW_010424951.1:10487-35762 GCF_000710305.1 Buceros rhinoceros silvestris | reverse complement strand
GAGTGTGCTTAAGCCACCACGGGAGAGCAGCTGGATGGCAGGTCCCCTTTCTGTGATGGCAAAGGACCTTCTGCCCACAAAGCACACCATAGCAGGGTGTTACTGACGGGACGTAAGGTGTAAGTCTTTGAGTTATCATGAACCGACCTTTCCCAACGTGAAATTATTCAGCCAGCAAACTCCCAACCAGCAGCCTTTCCCTCCAAGTCTCCTAGCCAGAACATGGCAAGCCCGAAAGGCTGTTTTTTTCTCCTCCTTATCTATCACCTCCTGGCAGAATCACCATTGCAACAGGGAACAGTTTGTTCCCTTGATCCTTTCCTTGCTGGCGCCTCATCCTTTACTTACATGGCTCTACTAATGCTTTGCTTTGAGCACATGAATGCAGGTATTTTGTGAATCTCCTTCACTCTGGGGACTGGGATAACTCCTTATTCAGGATGGAAAAGCGTATAAACAGAATATTTAACGAAATGACTGTAAGCTTCAGTTATGCCTGAACAAAGAACTGCAAATGGCTCTGTAATGTGCTTTACACCTGCCTCTTCTTTCAGATTGCTCTGCAGGCTATTTGCAATTCACAATCCACGTATCCCCCATCAGAAATGTCTTCCTTTCTCACTTACTTCCTGATTAAGCGACAGAGTCTAATCTCAGCACAGCCTCCAAAGTTGCAGTAAACACAAATCTTCCCAGAGATTACCAGAATAGCTGTTGTATTTATTTTCATTCTTTTGCAACACAGTATTTGCATATTAGAGTGGTTATGGGCGGGGGGGAGTCATGGATGCAAATTTGACATTCAGATGTCAGCTCCTCCATAAATAAGGTCAACGCTGATGAGGACATTTGCTAGTCTCCAATTATAGGTCTTTTAATGCGTAAATAACGCTAATGCATGGCATCTGCCATCGGAGCACAACTCCTAAAGAAGATGTAAATCAAAGCCAGCCCAGCTGAAATTTGCCCCTCTTGCTGCTTCCCAGCATTTTGACTCAGAGGAGATTGAGAGGTTGACCTGAAAGCGGCTTGAATCACTTGGTGTACATAGCTGGGTTCTGCCCAGCCATCCTGGATCAAAAACGTGTCCCGTGTCACCTTCTCCCTTCCTTGGGCACCTTTCCCAGCCCAGAGCAAAGAGTGGCCTAATTTTATGAACTAGGGCAAACCCAGCTCAGGTTCCAACCCAGGCACTGCCACCTGCAACTCAATCCCAGTGGAAAAAGGATCTTGGTCCCTTCCAGCCAGGACACCGGCCACTGCTGTGAGGACACGTTCTCTCAGCCCTTCTTCAGGAACCGACAGCGCAGATGACACTTCAGCGAGAGGCTTAGTGGATTTGAGAGAGAGGCCTGACATCGTCATTGCTTGAGCCTGGCAGAAGTGCCAGCGTTTGACCCTTGCTGTGTTTTCTCAGGCAAATAGCTCCCTGCAGGGCTGTGTGCTTCTGATCACTTAGCACCCATAGCTGCAGCTAATTGGCGAGTCCTTTTTATCACCTCTCTGGTATCATCTGGATAAGCTGGCTCTATCACTCTACAGCCCCAGAAACGTGAGTAGGGTAACAGGCTGAAGATGAGAACCCAGGGCTGACTGCCAAATACTTCTGGGGCTTACTCTGGGGGCATCTTGGTTCCTCGCTAATACTTTTATCCCCTCCCCATAATTAGCTTGGTATATCTTGGGTTTTTTTAGAGCAGTGCCATGACACTTCCCCAAGCTGGAACCCTGGCACAACCTTCAAACAGAAAGCGAAAGGCTCTCACGACTGGCGAGGTGATATGGCGCAGGCAGCAACACGCACGAGAGCCTCTGAACACCTGGATTCTTTGCCTGGTTTTGCCTTGGCTTCCAGGGGAACCAATTTAAGCTTTTTATGCCTCTGTTTCTCAGGAGCTGCTTGCAGCCATCTTTGTAAAATACTTGGAAGCTTTGTAGATGGAAATACACAGCATCAATGGCTTACTAATATCGGGGTGTGACACTGTGATTTCCCAGATCAGGGCAAAAAGAAAGGCAACAACAGTTAACACCAGGAGAGAATTGACTTCCCTATGTTACAGTAACTTCCTTTGGGCTTCTCTCCAGCTTTACCTCAATAATCTCCCTTTTATTACCCTTTATACGAGTTTCAAATTCCCCAGCTGCAGAGGCTGGCAGAGAGCAAGGTGGAGCTGCTCTTCTGAGACACCTCTTCTGCCTTTCTCCAACCTGGCAACTGTAAACTGGAGTTCAGAGCAAAAGCTGTATGGGCAAAGAGCAAGTCTGCCCACTGCTCTCCAACCTCTCTGTCCCTCCTTGCAGCAGCAACATGTACCAAGAAGGCTGGAGTTACCCAAACGCACTCCTTGGGTCTGCTCTGGGGCTGGAGAGGGAGATTAGCAAGTTGGGGGGCAAGGGTCTAGCAGGAACAGAGGGCTAAGGACACGCAGGGGCTACCTGCAGCTGAAACCTGCAAATGCTAAGCACTTGCAAAGCTTTGCTTACAAGGAGCAGGACAAAAGTTGTGAGTTGAAATCAGTCTTTGGAGTATCGATAAGAGAGCAGCACTTCTGTGAAAGCTCCCAACATCAAGAGGAGCCTTTCAACCTTTCCCTGCCCTTTCCAGTAAAGTGTTTATTTAGTTTCATAAGAGGACAGAGATGAGAGATGGCTGGATGGGGAAGGAGTGGTCACAGCACAAAGCAAAAATTTGCTCCCTTTTTAAGAAGCACCAGTGAGCTGTGAAGTCTGGAGCATCTGGCATCTTTGCTTCCCTGGTTATTCTGTATTACTAAAAAGGCTTCCCTCAGAACTCCTGCAAAGTGATCTGTGGAGTTGCTTCTGTCTGGGAGAGCATCTCTCCCTCCATGCCCATGAGACGTGCAGAGGTCAAGGGAAAACAAGACCAAACCTTGGGTAACTGATAAAGTCGGTGTAACACCACCAAACCTTAGGTTACTGCTTAAGTTAGTGCAAAAGTCTGGGAATTTGTTCTAAGACCTTTTTTCTTCAAGCTGGCAGATAACCATTCAGACAGATCAAAGATTTCAGTCTCTAAGACCTTTCTTCATTACTGCATATAAATAAAACCAATAAAACCAATAAAAACAATACAGAGGAAGAGCTCACACTCAGGCAGCTAAGCCTGGCTCTGGGGTTTGCGTATGACTTGAGAGTCTCTTGCCTTATTCCAGGGATTTTCTTATTAAGATGAATTCACCAGCACAAAAGGAATTGCTAACAATTTTTGGATCACAAAGTTTCCCCCTTGTATTCAGTGCAAATTGGGAAAAGGAGTCATACGATACAAAATGTGCTAATATACCATAATCTATTCATATATCAGAGGACTTGCTTATTGCTCTGGTGATTGATTCATTTTTAGTATGCAAGATGCTGAGCATCATGTGCCTTCCAACTGCTTGAGCACAATTATTGTATTGATTTGATGTGACAGTAGCTCTGTGTTTAAGGTAGTTTATGTTTTTTAATTTGCAATTAAATAAAAGGATGTCTACTCCCCAAGATGGCTGACAGTTGTTTATACCCTGCAGTAGTTGATGAAGCAAACTTTTATTTGGCTTCATAAAACATACTTGTTCTGTCACTCCGAAGCACATTAGCTAGAGTTCTCGGAGTTGTTTCTTGCCTAGCAAAAGATAAAACTAAACTTCAATCTATTTTAAAATAGGCCAGGTAACAACATCAGTGTTGCAATGGGACTATAATGAAGTAAGCGAGCTGGCAATATCGTATTATTGATGAAAGTAATAGTGGTAATATATTTCTATAGCACCTTTCATCCTGAAGGGTCCTGAAGGGCTTTGGGTATTCACTTGTTCCTTTGCTCTTCCCCACCCCTCCCTCCCTCCCTCTCTTTCATTGTATGTATATAAATATACTTAAATATACATATATTTTATCTAAACCCTCAACTGCTTCCGCTGCTTATATCTTCTCAACTTTGTAGAAAGAAATCTTGGCAGCTACTCAAAATGAGGTACTGCACAGCAGTTACTGAGCTACAGATGAGAGTGCTCCATTGTCCGTGACTCTGAGGGAATAACCCTCCCGAGGAAGATCCCCGTTGTCTCACACAGAAGCAGGAACCTCTTTATGCTCCTGCTGCTTGACTACTTCACAAATCTGAGAGCTGCACAAAAAATGGAAAGGTACCATTTTCTCTCTGAAAATGTGTCCCGTAGCTTTATAGCTTTCAGTCAGTGAAGGAGCCCATAAATGTGAGATGGACACATCTGCGGGTCTGTCTCTTCTCTGCAGACCACGTGAAGCAACGGCAGAAGACCAATCTTCCTCCCACGCATACCATAAACTCATCTGAAGGTCACACTCTTAAACATGGAAAATTTCCCCTATCAGGACTGCCAATAAAAGAGGAAAATCATCACCGAGTGCTCCCTTTAAAACTTGATTCATTATCTCTTGAAGTTAATAGAATATTTTCTACCATCTTCAGTGTCTTTGAATTGGTCCCAATCCCTTACAAAGGCAATAGGTATTTGTTACCACCGGATAGTTCAGCTTGGAGGGTTTATCAGACCTTGCTGCTTTGATGCCTGCAAAGCTAAGAGTTAAAAGTTAACTGGAGGACATTTAAAACCAATGCAAGTGTCAAGTATAGATAAGGCCTGGTCTTGCTGAGCTACATCCAGCTGGCCTGTGCCCAGAGTTATAACCTCCAAGTGATGTGATTGCCATCTCCATTACCTTCTTCATTCCAAAGATTCCTCCTTGCATGAACACAAAACACCAAGAGGGTCAAATGTTTCCAAATGTTGTATAACACATCTCTCCAGCCTCGGGTGGCCCTCCAAAGATTCCACAGATTCTGGGCTATCCATTCATCAACCTAAATTGAGTTCTCATGTTTATCATGCCATATGAAACACATGTTGATTATCAGATGATGTACTATAGCATATATACATCAGGATTATTGTGTCACCTTGTGCTTGCTCAGACAGAAACAGAACAAAAATAGTCTATAAATATCAGGTCAGACCCTGAAAATGGATTTGTTTTGACTGCAGCAGTGCCACTTTTACATTAATATTCCAGCAAGCAATTATACCAGGAATGTAGTAGAGAATAATATTATCGAATACTCCCCTCAAGGAGACTGTTAAACTAGTCATCATGTCATCATTGCCATTATTCAGCCCAGAGACCTGACTTAAGGAATTGGATCTATGCAGTGTTGGAACTACTATGTGCCACGTGATCTCAACATCTACCTCAAACAACCAAAGTAATAAATTAGGAAGATCAAGTCCACCAAAAACTATTGATGGCCAAAAATTTATAAGCAGCCTACATACTAAAATGTGCATTCTATTATCTGATCAATTTTTAGGGCAGACAGGACAATTGCATCATCCAGCTACTAAACACGAGAGGCCATTATAGTTCAGTTTATCAGCTTTAATAACACAACATAGACTACACCCCAGTGCAACGCATTGTTGAGATAACGGTGCACAGCTCCAAACCAACTTTTAGCAGTAGCTGAATACACTGTAAATTTATAACATACAGACACATCTCTGGCAAGTTCTGCCATGAGTGAAAGTGAGGTTGGCTCCACAAAGGAATGAAGGTGGAGAGAATGCTCTCAACATTTACACAACAGCAGAAACTCTGGACTTCATCTTCAGCAGAGTTTAGTCTGTATTTACCAAAGGCAATAAGCAGGTTCGTAGTCATTATAAACTGCTTTGTGGCACAGGCCAGATCCGGATGCCCTGGTTCTAGGAACAGAGGATTCAGAAAGCACCTTAAACATCACCATCTCTACCCATAAGAGTTCAGGACCACAGCGAGGGCTTATGTAAACACAGCTCTTTGCAAACCACGTGTCCCAGAAGTGCCAACCAAGATCCCATCATCCTCCTGCTCTTGACACATTACTCAGTTTCAGTGCTGAAAGCAGGGCCCAAGGCTCTGAGCCTGCTGGGAACAAAGCCATGCTGATATCGTTGTTTTGCTGCAAAACAGCAGACTTCAACTCAGCATCAGCACAATGTTGTAATTGCACTGTGAGATGTAAGACCACAAACAACAGGCGCAGGAAAAGTCTTTCCAACCTTGCAGACAAACTTCCAGAATGACAAAGCTGTTCCTATTCCACACCGGGTAAAAAGCAAACACTGTTGAACACTTTTGATGCAACAAAAACCCAAGCACGTATTGGATTCAGTGACTTGAATCAAGCCTGTGCCGTGTTTCTGAAATCAGAAGCAGCATATCCACACCAGCGTGGTTTCCAAACAACGATTGCTTTTTACAGAGGATTATTCCTGGCCAATGCAGGCATATGGTGCTGGGAAGCGTAGCGGTGGTGTACGATGCTGTGCCAGGTCCATGTACGAGTGCAGGTGGGCGCTAGTATGCCTCTGCTTCACACGGCACGGTGCACTAGCCGCAATACACAGCCCATGACTGAGCTGACAATCCAGATCAGGGCACTACTCGCTGTTTTCAGGAGACTGCAACTGTCTCCCCTACTCTCTCTATCTCTCTTTGTATTTGAATTTGATCCTAACAAACCAGCTATGAATACTACCATGAACATTCCTGTGAATATTGCATTTTTGCACAAGTTAGCCTGTGCTGTGACCCTTCAATTATCACGGTATCTTAGAGCACCAAAGCTGGTCACCTGAGAGAGAATCTCGATTGCAAGGAGTTGCCTAACAAAATGGATGAGAGAAGCAATTTCTTTCTTGTTCACAGAAGAGCTTATTAATTACACACACCCCTTCAGGCCATGAGCACAGGACTGTAGTACTGTCATGCACCTATATCTGGAATTAGTTCAGGATTTAGCCCCTGCGAGAGTCAATCAAGCCCCTTCCAGGCAGTCAGGAATGGCCACTGAATCCTTTGTGATTCTGAGTGGCAGTATCACACATAAAGACACTCCTGGGGTTGGTGAGCATCCTGTACCCATTCCCTCAGTGTCACCATCCTCTCGCTTTGAGCTCTGTGCTACCCTAAATTCCCCCCAACAGAGGTAAATCAAGCAGCATATGGGATTCTCTGAGCAATGCGCCCCCAAGCAGCTGCTAGGCACAGGTAGGATTTCATGCTGGTCTAAAGAATTACTCGGAAGTAGGTTGGTCATGTACAGGGGAGGCAATAGCCAAGCGAGCACTTTACACCAGCAGTGGGGATCTTCCCTGCAGGGCTGTCAGGGCTACGCTTCAGGTTCTTAGCAATGAAGCAGGTGATGGCTGATACGCACCAGCCAAGAAGCCTCCCTGATCCTGATGACACTCTTTACAGAACGTGTTTACCTTGGATTCAGTATTGTCCCAGCTGTGTCACCCTGTAGCTGCTGTAATCCTGGAAGTGCTGGTGTGAGCGAGAAATGAAATTCAAGCTTTTACTTTCCCAAAGTTTAGTTTTCCACTATGTGGATCTTTCCAGTTGCCTGTGATCCTTAAAGTCAGAAGGTAAAACTCTGTCCCTGTGGAGTTAAGAGCATCTCCTCACCCTCTGATTTAAGCAGCCAAGGGTTGCATGCCATCTCTCTCTAGGACAGGCCTGGGAGTCACCAGAGGTAACCAAATGGCAATGTCTGAGTGAAAGTCCAGGGGGAAGAAGAGCACCCAAGAAATGGGAGACTGTTTTTCAGGGTGTGCCATGCACTGAGAGTGCCTCTCCAAACGCACGGACGCAGCAGCATGCAAACAGATCGCAGCCAGATTTTTGTGGCAGTTTCTTTGGGAGCAGAAGCTTCTATTTGCAAAGAGATCACAGAGGCTGCCAGTGATTTTATCGTAGAAAGGAGACATGTAAAAAACACAAACCTGCTTCCATTGCAGTCACTAGGTGCTTTGTCTTTAATTTTAAAGAAAGCAGGCTCAGACTGTGAAGTGGGGGGCACGGCAGTTAAAAAAGAAAATAAACTCTCTGGTGAATCCTGACCTAATGCTCTTTTCCCCTCCTCCTAGAATTGGGGGAGAATTTTTTATTAAGCTAAAAGGCACATAATTTGGAAGTGATGAGAAGAAAGCTGTTATGATTTTAGCACACTGCAGACACCCTGTGGAATTAGCTGTTGCAGCAGGTCAACAAGTCAAATAGTTTGTAAGGATTCAAACCAACTCAGGTAGTCTTATGAGGACAGACAACTGCTGGCAAGAGAACAACAGCCAGCTAAAAGGGACAGGTCAAAAATCAAGCTGCCTCCTTCAGACCCAGCTTGTCAGCCTATCTTGCCTGCACAGAAGATGAAGAAATCGCCACTAATGCAACAAGAAGAATAGCCTTAGAGAAAGATGATGCATCTCTTACAAAATGCTACTAAATCTTACGCACTGCCACTGTTTTCCTCTTCCCCTTGGGATGCTGAAAAAACTCCCTCCATCAGCTTCTGCTCTCAGCCTCATGGGTTGAGAGAGGACAGAAAACTCATCCATGGGAAATATTTTCAGACACAAAAAACAAATCAAGTTACTTTTGGAAGGACCAAATGAATTGTTTCAACACATCACATAAGGCTGCCTTTACATTAGCATTTTGCTTCAGAGCAGGAGTGGGATTTTGAAGTAAATATCCCAGTCATCAATTTACCATGCATTGGCTCCATTTGCAGAGCTGTTTTGATACTTATGAACCAGATTTCTTTTGGAGAAAATTAAACCAGAAGCCCCATTCCAAACATGCAGCAAATGTGCTCCAAACCCTAAGGCAGACATAAGACATAATGACCAAGTTGATGTCTGATCCTCTAGACAGTGTTGAATCACATGTATGATGGAGACCAGATCTATTTCTGACTAGGTCTAGCCAGAAATAAAACTCCCAAGCTTCATGTAACAAAGCAGAAGAGCTTGAGCATCAGCTGTTTCAAACCACTCTTCACTCCTACTGCACTAATTCACTTGCTGATCTGGATATACCTACAGATTAGGGGTAGGTCAACACCTACAGCCTTCCCATCTAGTCAAAGGAAAAGAAATGAACAGAAATCCAAATACAAAGAAGGATTTCTGGCATCCCAGGGTAAATAATGAAGGTTAATAGGGGCAATTTCTGCCTGGATGGGAATGTCTGTCTATGTCCATCGAGGAGTGATGGAGCTGACACCAGAGGGATTTTCTGCTGGTTAAAGCTACGCAAGAAGCCTCCAGTCCTTTGTGTTCCCTTTTGAAGGAAATCTGTATACCCTCAGAGTTAAGCCATCAAAACATGCTACCAAACAACAGAAGATTCACAACACATTCGTGGGAGCCAGCTCCAGATATGAACTTAAGACACTTCATTTCAGCTTTGCATAAAGGAGAAACGCTAACCCTGAGCTTTCTCTGCCTTTTGGATACAAAAACCTGAGTTCATGTGTAAGATAAATTTATTTATTAACTGAAATATTTCTTATGCCAGCTTGGTATATTTAGGTCTTCATTCTTGCATTCCTTTGAGTTATATCAAAACTTTAAAGAGAAGACAAATGATTAGAAGTAAAGAGATATTTTGGCTTTTAAGATCCAACAGCCAACTAAATGTTAATCTTACGTGTTTTTCTAGACTCAAGTCAAATCCATCATCTTTAATCCTTGGGGATCATCATCCTCTGATTTCTTCACTCAGCTTCCAAATCCTTATCCTTAACAGAATTTAAACATTCCTTCAAAGTAGTTAAAGAATATTCTTTTTTCTTTGTATGAGAAGTTGCCAGAAAGAAGGACCCCTATTGCTTCTGTTTTACTTATTTGCTGGAAATCCTGGCAGTCCTAGCAAGAATGGATGCAGCTTGGGAACAGTGTTTGCATTTTTGTAAGCAGGATAGAACTTTCCATAAGGTCGAACCAACTGAAAAGGTGCCTAGTGGTTAGTGCACATGATGAAATGGTACTTTTTTCAGCTACACTGTGAATTAAAACTGAAGAAACAGATAGCTCTCTTTTTTTCCCTACCCAATTACAACGATTCAAAAGTGAACCATATTTTGAAAGCAAGTAATATTTTCACCCTCTTTTATTCAAAAACCTGCTGCTGTCACTTCATGCTGAAATTTTGAGGTCAATCCATGGCCTGTACAGCAAATCCAGAACAAAATGATGAAGGTGGTTTTCTAGCATCAGAGGTGACTTACACACTAAACTCTTCTCCCTCCAAAGCTCCCTGCACAGAGCGGGACAGAGACAGTCCAGCGTAGACGTGGACCAGAAACACGGGGAAAGGTTAATTTTCAGAACCCCAAGGTGCTCAGAACTGAGGTTCCAAACTCTGGCTCTTCTCTAATGAGAAACAGTTTGTGCATCTCTTCACACACAAAGGGAATATTGCTCAGCTTGAACTCCCTCCAGCTTTATGATTGGAAGAGGCATAATACACAGGAAGCAAAATCTCCAGACTGAAACACTGCCAGAAAATTCCCCCACTGAGAGTAAAAATGAGAGACAAAATTGGATTTCAACCAATTTAAAGTTTTGGAAAAAGAATAGACTGTGGCCTAGCATATCAGCGCAGCATTATCGCCCTGATTCATCCTGGCAGCTTGATCAGGCTGCGCTCATTAGTTCCAGTGCAGCAATATAAAAATCTGAAAATTGTCTCTAAGGCAAAAAAAAAAAAGAGGTCAATGGAGAGGAACCACTCCGACTCTGCGAGACACCCCTCTTTTGTACCGACTGGTCTATAAAGTCATCACTGAATGATGGATGTGTGCCACAACCCCTTTCTCACTCTTAAGGTGTCTGTTCTTGAAGCACCAACGATATAACAGTGGGGGTGGGATGGGGAGGGGTGAACTTGTCCTACCATGCCCATCCTACCAACAGTGCAGCCACTGGTCATGGCTTTCCAGTGCTGTCACTCATGCCTTCTCTTCCGCTCTGGGTTGGCACCAGCTTGTCTTTCTTTTTAGGATGCTACTGAATCCCACCAAACTGAGGTCCTTTCAGCAGTCCCGCCCTTTGAGGAATGATCAGTGAAACCAGAGTCCTTCTTTCAGAGCTCCTCTCCCTCTCGGTTTCCCAAGGTCTGCAGCATGCCTGTGCATATCTTAGACAGCGCATTTTAAATAGCCTGGAAGTGGGTCACTTCTGCAGAGCTCTGAAACCCTTCTCTCTACGCTATCAGACAGAGGAAACCACTGATGCCCTGCATCGTGTCTGCACTGAGTCACCACTGTGGTTGTCTCTGAAAGATTAAGCAGAGATTTATTTCTCCCTTTCAAGTTGTTTTTTTTTATGTTGCCACCAAGCCTGGATTTCAAACCTGAGCTTGATTGGGCTTTAATGGATTTTCTACACAGCATGGCCATGGAACACCTCCTGAGTGCTTCTGGAGTGACTTTGCTGCACAGGGATATAAAGTGCTTAAATGGTAGATGGTGCTGTTACCCACTTATCTACCAAGGTCTGCTTCTACACCACGTCACAAAACTCATCTAGCATTGCTCTCCCTGATGGCACAGTTTGCAGGAGCCAGTATCCATCTTTTCAGCTCAGGTTAATCAGCACTGGAAAATGTTGTGTCTTAGACAGGATATTTATTCATTTGTTACAGCGCTCAAGCAGGGACTGGCTCATGCTGTCAGGCTGCTTACCAAGAGCTCCTGATTTGGACTGGAAGTAAATAGAAAAGGAAAAATTCAGTCCTTGATGAACCTCCATCCAAGGGGGAGCTTTGCAACATTTTTGACAGAGACACTGGTAACACAAAAAACCCACTGCAAAACTCAGCCGAAACAGTGATAATATAGCGGGAGAAAGGCAGGAATTTGCATAATATCCTGGATATCTGGACTCAAAGCAGTGCTCTATAAGCTTATTTTGGCTGATGAGAGAACAGCAACAGGTTCAGCTCAGTCTGGCCATTATTAAGAATTTGGTATGGGAGGACAACAGGTCTGGTCAAGAGGAGACTGAGACTGAGGACTGTCACCAAACAACCCATCAGACTAGGTGACCAAAGTGGCATCAGCAGCAGATGGGGCTTCAGAGCTAGTGGGCACGTGGTGCTGTGGGTCAGAGCTGGCTGCTGGGCTGATCCAGGGCAGACACAGCCCCCAGGGCAGGAGAGGCAGCGAGGAATGCTTTCCACATTGGACTCTGGATCAGCAAGTAACCCCTGCCCAGACTGCAATCTGCCCTTTGCAGACAACTTGTACATGACAGCAAAACAGAGACGGACTAGCAGCTATTAGTTTTCTCTCTAAAAGAAGAATCTAAACAGCCCCTATGAATATTTTTATTATCTCAGGTCTTCCAGAACTGTGAAGAAATTGAAATTTCCTCTTTAGTGTTTGCCCATTGCCTCTTCAATAGATACAAGCTTCACCAAGCACCCACACTAAATCTGCCAACACTTATTTTCCACCATCTGCATAGTAATTGCACTAGGAGCTGAGTTTAATATCCTTAAATTCCCATTTTGACACACTGAAGAGCTCCTGGCGCACAAGGTGCAAGGGGTTATTTAGTCTCAGGTTATTGACCCAGAATGAAGAAATCCAAGTACCGGCTTTCCTCTCTCCTCTTCCCCCACCTCAGTAGCTCTGTCAATTAAATATTTCCTATCTCTTCAGCAGAGACAGCTCTCCTATCACCCGGTCCATCCACCCTATTCTTATATGCTTAAAAGTTCTCCTTCCAGCTGGGTCCTCTGTGTCTGCTCTATGATGATCTGTAGTGGATGTTTTCCCTCTTCCTTCACTTAGCCATGAACCATGTTTTCCTGACATACTCCTGTGTTGTCAGGCAGGCTCTAGGTGCTTCCCCATGTCAAACTATCAGAGAGCAGCTGGTCTGTGAGATGAGCTTCTCAGCTGACCCCCTTCCTCTAAGGACCTCCAGGGCCCAGTATCCCCATGCCCCCACTAACCTGAACAAAATCACAATTTTTGCAGCTCCACTCTAAGTCTATTTGTAATTAAAAAGTGGAGATTTTTCTTGGAGAAATGATCCTTCTGTTTCTACCCAAAGGAAGTCCTCTTGGAGGCTGTGAAATAGGCCGGTCTACTGGTGGAGGTGTGGGAGAGGCTGTGGTGAGGATCTTTTACTGGTGAATACCTCATTCCTTCATTTCTGTGATCTGCCTATCTATACAACGTAAAGATGCTACCTAGGCTTATGTTACTTAGGACTAAATGCAAAACTCACCTATCTGACTTGGCATTCCCAAAATACTCTACCGGTGGCCTCAGAGGCCCTCAGGCACACCCCTGTCCCCATGGAGCTCCCCCAGACCTCTCTTTCTCTAACCTCTGACAGCTTAGGATTAAGAGTCTTGATCCCAAATTTATCCTGCCATCACCACTCATTCACTCAGAAATGCAAAACCAACCTTCAATAACACAAAAAACCCCCCACCCTGGGTTATCTTGAATAAAATCTTACTGTATGAGATCAAAAGAGACTGGACGTCCAGAGCTTCAAATCAGGGAACTCTTTCAGCCCCAGCATCTCAGTGGAATTGAAAACCTTGTTAACCTTCGCCAAGCAGCTCTCTGTCTGAGCACGCTGCGTGGTCCAGCACCACACTGCTGGCCAGCTATTGCTCTGGAGACTCTGATATGTCTTTTCTCATCAAGGAAATTCAGAGGATCATTCCCTTTTGCGGCAGTGATCTGGATGGCAATGAATCATTACCAGCTCGTCCACGCCCGTACAACACACTTCTCCAAGGCATCACCTTGCTGAGAGGGGAGCAGAGCTTCCTCTGTTCACTGCCTGAAAGCTCATCTTTAGAGACAGGTGAGGCTGCCTCAATGCGCGTCTGTGCGCAAGCACATGGATGCTATAGAAATACCTGCCTGAATACCTCCCAGCTAGGATTCGGCTCTGTTTGTATGCTGCTGAACAACGAGCAGCTGCTGAACAACAATGCAGTTATTAAAAATAACCACATTCTTCAGTGTTCCCTGGTGGAAATGGTGCAGCTCAGACACAACCCAGAAAAAAACATCCTGTGTGTTGGATCTTCCTTGTATGTGCAGTAAGCATGGCTTGAACAGGGGATCGTATTCAGAAAAGGCTCCCGTCATGTTACGTGAGGGAGAGGTTCCACCACTACGAGCATGCTGTCACGCTTGCTGTGGTCTAGCAAGCAGTGGGGAATGGCAGACCTTTCGCAGGTTCGCTCTGTGTGGGTGTCACGCAGAGCTCCCTCAGGAAGCTGCGCAGGGAAGGAAACTGCCCTGTGAAATAGCAATCTGCGGCACAGGCACAGTCAGAGGGGAGAAATTTGGCCTTGGACGGGAGAATAGATGGAAAGCTGCTCTGCTCCTCTGAGCAGAGGTCAACACAAGCCTTTTCAAAAAGCATCTTCTCTCCTAAAGTGAGAACATGTTTTTTTTCTGAGCACGATGAATTCATTTTCAGTGCAGACGTCAGACCTCACAGCACTGAGAACAAAGGAGCCTGTGCTGTATGGCACAGTTGCTTTTTATGACTTTATTTTTATTAGTATGCAATGCTGCAAAAGCATTTAGTTAAAATAAAACACTAGTTAGTGTTAAAATAAGTCATAAACCACACCACTGGGCTCATATTTTGTTTAAGATTTACTAAATACATGGGAAAGACAAAAGCTTTGGAGGATTTTCCATTAACACAAAGTACTATTTACTCCTTGTCAAGGGAGAACTCTCAGTAAGTGTTTTAGAACACATCATTACCCATCAAAAGCATGGCAACTCTCTAGATGGTCTAAAAGTTTAATAGCTAGTGAAACGTTATTAAAAATAGCAAGCCTCCCATTTTACAAATTCTGTAGTAACTTTTAATGTCAGGAATCACATAAACACAATGCCCGCAAAAGAAGATTCAGCTCTAGTTTGGAGAACCAATTGCTGAAACCAATGAGGAGCAGACACCAAAACCGACACGAAGCAGAAACAGAAGCAGGCTGCTCAAGTGCTTCAGCTGACACAAGTGCATAAGGATAGAAATAGGGTGGGGAAAAAAGTTTAAAATTATTTTTGGTTCCTTTAACATTGAAAATTATAATTTATTTAAGCTATATGTTTTTTACTATCCATGAAGTTATTCAATCCTTAGTGGCTGTGAATTGTACATGTGTAGAAATGTTACAGGTTTGGGATCAGATGAGACCTTATTACTGTTAAGCTTGGCAATTCTGAACCGGCCTAAATCAGAATTAACTTCCATGTTCACACAGATCCTGGGAACCCACTTTTAAGATCCAGTTCACAGAAGCCCCCTTTACTTTTGCATATAATACAAGATTTGCCAGAGATGTAGGGGAAAGCACATCCAGAGGCACAAGTGAACATCCAGAATCTCATCTCCCCAAGTACACTCCTGCCCTCTTCCACCAAGTTGTGCAAGTCCTGGGTGCACATATAACCCTGTGGCAGAAATAAACGCTCCTGCCTTTGCACAAGTTGGAGATGAAAGGCACCTGACTAACACCTCTGCTGCAGCAGCTAGGAGGACAGAGCAACACATTATTCAGAGGTTTTCTCTTTTCTTCATCTGTATGCATGTTGCATAATGTATAGTACTTTAACATCAGGACCAAAATTTTTATTATGCAAACTTATTGTGACTATCAAGTTCTCACTGAGCATTAACAAGCTCTGAAAGATACTATTAAACATGTCACTTTAACTTCAAATTGAAGCCTATGTATTTTTAATTAATAAGTAGATGTATAGGAATGTAGTAGACGCTGCCATTAACTATCTCACCGGGTCAGGGAATGGCGAGAGTTCTTCCCCAGCACCGGCTGTGAGAACATACTCTCCTTTCATAAACATGGAAACCAGTGTACAGTCATGTGCATAACAAAAGCCAGGCTGTGGCTCCAGAGGAGAGGGCACACTTAATTAGGCCTTTCATTTCATCAGTGTCTCTGATCTCCACCTCCTCGCTCCCATGATTTTGCCCTTTTCTTCCCTTGTTCCCATCTGCAGCTGGAATCAAAGGGTAAACGTAGGAGGGGTGGCGTGGGCAGGATTACAAGGGGACGAGGAGATGCTTCAGCTGGCTGATACACAGGAACAAAGAAGCCACTGGAAGGCTCCCAAAGCTGCAGAGCATGGCCAGAACATGGAAGGGAGCTGGGGGAAAAAGCATCCTCACAATGGTGGTTGCTTTCCATCATCTGAGCCAGTTCTTCACCTACTGTACATGGGAGCTGGCCTTTCTGAGGTGAAGGGGAATGTTTAGAGGAGGCAAAGATTAGGTTTCCAATCTTCACATCCTCTGGAAAAACACTTTGCTTCCCATGGTAACTTGTTTTAGCTGAAGTTGGCTGTGACACATGCTCATCATCATTTGACCACGTGAAAGCAGATGGGATATTCTGGACTCTTTTTCATGGAAACCCTGAAACCCTTAAAACCCTCCTGGCTTTGGTCAAAAATTGCCAGGGGAAGGAATGCTGTGGGCACTAAACTCAGCACCAGGAAGGGGGTCTGAAGAAAAGCAAAGGGATGGTTATCTTTAATAACCAGCTGTTGCTGGAAAGGTGGGTTAAGCTGATTACAATGCAGGCTGGTTGTAATTTTAAATAATTGACAGAGCACTCAGAACTTCTATCAGGATGCTTTTTCACTGTTCATGCATCAAAGGGAATTAAATACATTAAATAAATGTATTTGAAGGGTGAAGTATATCAAGCTGGTAAATGGATACAATCTGATACCATGCAAATTCAGATCAAGTAGCGTGAGATCATTTTGCTTGCAGTGCCTCTAGCTAAAAAGAGCAGTGGAAGGAGGCTGCACCTATTCCTTCCTGCCTTCACTACGGGGCTTCGTTAGCTGTATCTCAAAGCCTGCTGCCTTTCAGACCTAGATCAGCACCCAAAATAAGGGGGGAATTTGCTCTTTGCACTGATCCCAGTGACCCTGGAACCATGTCGTTCAAGGTCATGTGTGCTCTTCTTAAATAGGTTCCTCAGTGGCATTTGATATATGTCAGATACAAAACTAGGAAAGAGGAAGATCCCTAGAGCCCTGACTGAAAACGGAAAGCATCATTAGCTCAAACTCTCTAAGCTCCTGTAGATTACAGACCACTGAATTCACCCCTGGTATTTCTGTAGAGTACAAGAATTTGTGCTTGGCTAAACTGTCCAGGCATCTGGTCTGGAGACTAACGAGATCTTCAGACAAAGAAACTACAGCTTCCCTTTTGATAGTTTGTTCCAGGGGTTAAATTGTCCTCATTAGCAAATTGTGTGTCGGTTATATTTCTGCCAACTTTACTGTGATATTACCTTTAATAATTTATATGAACATCCTTCACATGCTTATGTGCTGCTCTGTGTGTGTGTGTGTGTTTGTGTGTGTGTTGTCTCTTGCCATTTCTTAGGCCACTTAAGCAAAGAAATCTTGTGTAAGACACTGGCTGAGGGATGAAGTTATCTCCGTAAGTCTAATGCAAAATGGGAAATCTAACCCAGAGAGCATTCTCAGGAATTGTCTTTAAAACCCATTTTGAAAAGGCTAGTACATTTTAAGGGTATCCTTTCCCAGGCAGGATAAGACAGAATTTAAGTCAGTCTCTTTTGGTCCCTTTGGTTTAAGTGTCCATATCTTGTGGATGCCAGAAAAGCCCAAACTGTTCTGCTGAATTTTTATAACCTACCTGGCCATTCCAGCCTAGTCACAGTCCATTGCGACAATCTAACATCACCCATTTCACCAGCTGGCAAACCCAGCAACAGTGCCATTGTCTGCTTTAAAGATAACGAGTACCTTAAGAGTCAACAATTAAATAGGAACTGATGGGGATCGAGTCACAGGGGATTCAGCCTTCTAAAAAGCCCTATTCCACTAGTAACTGCCTCACCCATGCGAAAAGTCTGTTTCGCCAAAGAGTCTAATCCTGGTTTCCTCACAACTAGTAGAATTTATGTCTCTCTGTTTCTCTCTCCCTTCCCATTATTGTCTAGGGTTATTCGCAGTGTGAAATGGTAAGGAGAACACTGGTAGTTCTCTCTGTCCAGCTGGACAGAAAACCTGCTGATAGGTTTCCAAAGAGGGAAAGAAAAAGATAAATCAGAAACGGACTGAAGTAAGAGGACATTTGAGGGGCACGAGGGGGCATTCACTTACATTAAATTTCCTTTATTCCAGCTATAGTAATAAAATTCCCTATATACCACCACTTCATCTCCAGTTCATCGAATTCTTCTCTGATGGGCAGTTAGTTGCAAAGGATCCCTTTCAGGACAGGAGGAGGGTGAGAAAGAGCTTCTTTGTCTTCAGAAAGAAACAATCTCTGCTTTTGAACTACTTCCTTCAACGGTGATAAAAAAGGCCTTTCATCCTCCTTTAAGTGCATCCATTTTAAGCTGGAGTCAGTCAGCTTTTCAAAGTTAACACAACTCGATCAAAACTGAGTTAGCCTCGGAAACTGCACATTAACTAGAATTTGATGTTAGATTAAGGAAGCAGATGAAAAGTACAATGAGAAAAGTTCTGTGACTCTTTAAATATCTCCTGTAGGAAGCGTTCATCTTTTCTGCAACTCAGAAGAGAGGGAAAGACAATATAATGTAGCTATTATTTAGACAAACTGGGAGGGATATGCCAACTCAAATGCTCTTCTACAAGAAGCCTGGCTGATTTTGCAGGCTCTTTGTGGGAGCACAGATAGTGCTGGAAACTTGTGGAGGAAACTAAGGATGCGAGAAGTCTGTGTGTCTGCGTATCCCGCATCTTTGTGGTGAAAGCACGTATTTTCTTCATGGCACTTTTACCCTCCCCCCTGGCTGAAGGCATCATGGTAAAAAAAAAAAAAATCAGCCAAAAGATCAAGGAATTATTTTGGCTATAGCATCTGAGCAGGTGTTGGCTTCTCAATTCAGCTTGTTGATAAAGTAAATATATATGGAGGCAAATGTGGATGATCTGGGGAGAAGCAGACCAACTTGTGAAAAACAACCAATCATTTTGAGAGACCAATTCATTTCTATATTGACCAGCAAACAGTAAATAATTTCTGGATGCTTCCAGCTTGTCCATGAGCGGCCTTATTTCTCTCAGATAACGCTTTAAGAGAATTCATCTGCAGAGACGTCTCTAAAGTCACAGTTAACATGAGAGGAAAATGAAGTTCATAATGTCTTCCTGAAACTGATGTCCTGAAACATCTCATTCCACTATGTTGTACCGTTGGCAAAATTTATCCTGGTCTCTATGACTTCTTTAGAGTATTTTATTGCAGAGAATAAAGAGACGTTACAGCCAGAAAAGACAGACCGATTTGCAGAAACACAAGTAACCGCAATCTAGTGTTGCAGTATCAAATTATGAGTATAATAGCATAGGTATTTCAACTCATAAAGCAATTTCTTCATGGTTCTCCAGAGAATCTGTAGCAAAATTAAGCCCCATAGGTTCTCTTAGAGGGGCTGGTAATATTGCTGCTGCAAGAGTCCATGTATTACAGACCTTAGTGACTCTTCTCCGCCCTGGTGCCTGTGATGTGCTTCCTAAGACAACTATTACGCAGAAGGAGCTAAGCCTATTTCCTGTGCTTTAGGGGCAATTTGCTAAATCTTTCTTTAAGGATGGTTAGCACATATTTTTAGGGATAGGGAAATCTTTCCAGTGCCCAAGCTACAACTTTATTGAATATTCCACAGTAGGTTATACACATTTATGAGAGTGGAAATAATCCTGTAATTAAGGTTGCCACCTAAATTATCATGTGTTTTGTCTTATTTATGTGGCCGCTAGAAAGTGGTTCTCAAATCACAGTCTACAGAGAAATCCTGAAATCACAATTTCTGCACTGCAAGGTCTACAATGCGCTATCAGAATGGCTTTAATGCATTTCAACCCAAACACGGTTTTCCAGAGGAGCAATGAGCGTTCCAGCCTCAGGTAACTGTGGTGGTCCTACGGCACCCTTGCTAGGAGGGGGCAATCTGGCAGCTGGTGCAAGCAGAGATACTTTTCTCAATTTCCTCTTGTGATGCTTTATTTGGGAGAATTGTCCCATGAGCGAAAACCTGCACAGCGAGACGGGGAGAGAAATCCCATTTTACACAGAGGGGCTCTCGTGCCATCTCTGTTTCATCACTGATACTTGAGGGAAAATTGTAGATCTTAGAGGTAAGTCCACCTTGAAACCATGAGAGCAGGAGGTCTCAGCCCATGGGGAGCCTCCCTACGGCCAACAGGTTTTGCCTTTCCACGCTGGTGGCTCCTGATGCTCCCAGGAGCGGAGCTTGGCCAGCTCGCTGCCCGCAGCTGTCAATCCAGCTGCTTGACAGGGACATGAGTGATGCACTAGCGGCGACTGCCATCTCGTGGGCAATCACACCAGACGGCTTGAACACCCAGCACCAACCGCGAACAGCCCCAGAAATAGCAACCCCGCAGGGCGAGGAAGGTATTTGGCGGTGGCAAGGAGTCGGTAAGACACTCTGCTGCGATCCAGCCGGGAGAGCACCGTTGCCAAATGCCCCAGCTTCAGCGGCCGGCTCGGTGCATCCTTCTCCTGCTTCATTATCCAGCCAGAATGCAGAGGTTAGAGCAGGCAAATAACTGTCTGCTACGAGTTTAGGCAGGTGAAGGTTCTGCGTGTCTTTTAGAGATACCTCAGTGTCCCAAAACCAGTGTGGGCACATCCATCGCAACTGTTGTTAGGAAATCCACATTACTGTTGTTCTCCAAGGCTCAGCCAGGATCAGGGGCTCATTTTGCCCGGTGCCAGTACAGTGCTGGAGTGTAAGATCTCTACCCTGCAAAAAAGTGCTCATATTGTAGGTTTTTCATACAATTAAATAGAGAAGTAAGTCCTAAATCTCTGCAAGATTGGGGCCAAGGAAGACTAACCTGCTGTTGTTTTTCTTCTCTACTGGGTGTCACACTTCAGGGGCTTCACTGAATAAAGGTGAGATAAACCATTTAGTGGCATGTTTCAGAGTATGTTTTGCTCCTTTTTGCTCCCAGCTGCAATTGTCTATGCACTGTGGTTTGCAGCACCCTCCATCTACAGCATCCAAGGAATTCTACAGTCATTTCCTCACATAAGACAGGTCAGCATGAATAAGCACAGCTGAGTAAACCACAGCACAGAAAACTTAAGTGACCTGCCGAAAATCATGAGATGAGTCATTGACACAACTGACACAAAGGAGCCCACTGTCATAATCACACAATACATTCTCGTCTACTCTCCAGAACATCCCAAACAAATTCTGCCATTGGGGATATCAGAGCATCCTTATTACAACCAGTGAAGTTGCATGAATGTAAATGGGGACAGAATTTGGCCAGCTCACATGCTATAGCATTTGAAGATCTCTTTTTATAGACTGTTTTGCTGCAATTATCCTTCAGTGCTGAGCCAAATGCACATCTGATAAAAGGCACTCTGGGTAACATCCATAAACATGACAGAAAGGGATCAACTTTAACATCTTTTTAATACACGTATCCAAGTGATCTTAGGTTCTGGAGAAGTCCTGACCCTGCTGAAGTCAATTGGAAAATTAGCTTAAACCTCCAGGGAGGAAGACTTCATCCCCGTTCTAAGGTTTTTGATGTCATTTGCCAGTATTGGGGTGGGGGAGGTGGGGGTGGGGGAGAAGTGCATGTTCATTTTCGTGGGTAGACCTTTATGTCTCATCATAATCTACTTCGAGTGCTACCTGACAGCACCAGGAGACAAAGGAGTCAGCTTGCTAGCCTGCTTCTCTTCCAATTCAAGTCATTTTTATTTCTCCTTCCCCTCATCCTTCTGGAAGGCATCGGTCCCATGCCACTGCTGCTTCGGGGTGTTTATTGTCTTCTCTAAAAGGATGTTGTGCTGGCAATCCCACTATATTCTTCTACAGGTGCATTGATGCTTTCTCAGCAGACAGAGGTTCATTGGATTGATTCTTCCATACACATCAGCTGTAAGACAGTCTGCCATTCTGTGTGGGGAAAATAAGACATTGCAAATTAGTGAAAGCATGCGGAGAAGAGTCTTAGAACCTCATCCTTCCTGCAACTTCTTCCCAGTAGGGCAAGTTAGCTTGGGAACATACAAAATGTAATGGAGAAATAAGATGCTTTCTTGTGCATGACTGGAATAAAGCAGCATGACACAGTTAGCTTGGCGTTGCATTCTGATCAGTCAGATGGCAAAGACATCGTGCTTCTCTTATCCCAAATGCATCCACTGTGTGACAAGTATGAAAAGATATGTAGACGGGAAGGGAAGAGAAGGCTTCTTCTGGTCCAGAAGACCTTTCTGGCCCCTGCTGCACTCACAAAAGTGGTCCTGAATAGGAACCCGAATGAGCCCAGGGAATATTCGTACAATCTTAATGTACCATGACTGCTGCCTACCAGCTCCAGATAAGTTGGATTAATAAACTGCCTTTCGCCTGTGACACCTCAGCATGAATTTTGCATTAGACTCAATTCAGTAAAGTTCACAACTGATACGCTTCCCTTTATGACAATCCTTTTCGATTGTTTTTTGCACTGGGATGTCATAAAAATGTTCGAGCTTTTTTTTTTTTCTGGCAGGGAACTGTCTTTTATCTTGAAAAAGAGCTTTTATAACCCACTCATGCCAATAGCACTCGAATTAAGTTGGAAGGCAAAGCCCCTAGTCCGTTTATGCTATTACAAGACAGGCATTTTTTAGTGTCAATGAAAGGGATGATGTGCCTGCTTCAACACTGGGCTTGTCACGCCAGAAAATTTCACTGCAGTGGGGATGGGGCTCATTAAAACACCAAGAGGACATGGTGTGATAAGATCAGCACAACATTTTGGAGTCCTTAATGCAAGGTGACTGGATCATGTCTGCCAACGAGAGCTTACATGGCACTTGCTAAATTGATCAGACCATGAATCTGTTCTTCCTTAATTGATAAGCAGGTGGTGTGGCTGATCTGCATCCAGATTTTCAGAGAAGGGATAAGGATGGATGGATGGATGGATGGATGGATGGATGGATGGATGGAAAAATGGATGGATGGATGGATGGATGGATGGATGGATGGATGGATGGATGGATGGATGATAGGATCTTATGATGTGTTTATCTCTTAATGGTGCACACTAATTGGATATTACCTCTCAGCAGCAGCTACTCAGGGCAGGGATCATTTGAAAGAGGGATCTCTATTGGAGCTAGATGAAAACGAGGGGTATAGGTTTGGGGGAGAATTTGACTGCAGCCTGACAAAATAACAGAAATCAAAGCTGGCTGGAGGATTTACACTCCTGACCTGAGATTCTGGCTCAGCACCGTCAAACAGAGTGTAGTCCTATAAAGCCTTACAGAACTCAGCTGAAGTCAGTTCCTGAAAAGCTTCATCTGTACAATAGGGAAAATATTACCATAACACCTTTTTCTCTTACTCTTTGTCTTTTGGACGTCTTTAGACAACATGTCTTTCAGAGAAGGAAATGCTCCTTACTATGAACAGAGTCTCGATCTCACCTGGAGTATCACACATACTCAAAAACATCTAGTCAGGCTGTGAAAACAGAGCAAGTTTAGGCATTCAAATACCCATTTCCCACCTGCTCTCTGTAGCTCCCATCATATACTCCCAGCGTGCATGCAAAGGAATTTGATGCCCTGCTACAGTCCCAAACGCACTCTAGCTGCTTTTCCCCTGGGCACAGAGTGGAGGCAGATTTAAGCTTTGCTGTGTGGAAAGGAAACACATTTTCTAGGCAGCAAAGTTTTCAAAGTGGCTATGCAGTTCCTTCCCTCCTCCATTAAATTCTCAAAGAGGATGGAAATGTGGCTCTTTAAATGATCTAAACACCTCATGACCTGAAACATCTCAAATATATGGAAGACAACCTGGAAAGAGTAGGCAGGTTTCATCCATGTGTACTCTGGATGACTGCTCATAGCTTCAGTTTAATACACCACAGATTGGTTCTATAGCTTATCCCAAATAAGCCATCGAGACCCATATATGACCTCAAAATTGGCCTGGAAAAGTGCTTCTTCAGTTATATAAAATGTACTGAAATTATTTTTATTCCTGTGCTGACAAAGCCATATGTCTTGGTTGTTGCTGCAGGAGAACAAGCACATCCGAAAATTTCTTAAACCAGCTCTTGGCTTAACCAAGGCAGGAGTTCAGGAATATCTACACAGATTAGTCTGACTGTGCTCCCTTGCAAAGGGTCAAATCTCCCATTTTTCGGCAGGGGCAGAACTCTGGTTTCTAGCATATCAGATGCCCAACTGCAATACACGATTTTACGTGTTCAAAGCTGGTTCTCTGTTGTTTGAGTTGCAAGCAGGGAACATTTCACAGGGGAGATGAGATTATTTGATCCGTCAAAGAACTGGAGTTTTTCACAGTGCTCAGAGAAGAGGATTGATGCAGTCAGTAATTATCAACCATAGGAAGGAAAAGGGTTATGAATCCATGAGACCTTCCTAGGCTCTTGTAACTTTACAAAAATCCTGCAAATCCTTGTCCCTTCAAATCGACCATGGACCTTTCTGTTATGAGAAGCATCTTCCCTCCTTCAGCTAGAAACCCCATCCTATGTGTGATGCCCTGTTTCCATAGAAACATTTAATTAATATAAGCCCCCTGCCCCCTGCCCAGCACAGGTAGTATCTGCAACTAGTATTAACATGAAATAAAAGCAGGCAGCAAAAGGGCTTGCTCCAGTCCCAAGTGTGTTTACAACAGCAGAGTGGTGCCTGCGCACTGAGGAGGGCAAGAGATGATCTGGCTTTTAAGTATACAAGATGAACATAGCACGTAATTAATATGAAGCAAAGTCTGTAGGTGCTTGAGCTTCCAACCCTCTGATCAGCAGCACATCACCGGCACCTCAGATCACGTATGTGGGATGCAGCAGCCTGTGTGCAATGCAGCATCCTCTGAACATCTCCACAGCTCCTGGAGTACCTCCAAATGCACAGCGATCCAGAGGCAAGGAGCAGGGCTCGCTCTCCGCCTACCACCACAGCTGTTCTGCCCAGTCCCTGCTTCCCCAGAGTCTGAGAGGTCAGGGCCCGGGTATTTCTGATTAACACCCCACACACCCTCCCTCGCCTCCTTCAGGAGCCATTTCAGCATCTCCCGATGGAAAGCATGTAGGCTGCAATTACAGCGAGGCGTTAGAAACAAACAGTTCTTATTATTTATATGAATTTCAGATGTGTGGAGACTTTTCCACTAATAAATTCTGAGCTGTAAATGGATCAGGCATGTGATGTTGTGGTTTCTCAAGATAACAAAGCCTCTGTGTTTCTGCTTATTCTGGCAGAGCACCTTCACAGCATAGTGCTTCCAGGGAGTTAAGAACAAGTGAGAAGATATGTAGACATGTAGGAGAAGACACGACGC
>NW_010424951.1:486-10363 GCF_000710305.1 Buceros rhinoceros silvestris | reverse complement strand
CGACGCTCCCTCTGGGACCCCAAACCCCACTTCTGATTTCCTTGGTTTCCTTGTTTGCCTAATTTAATGCAGAAGTATCTAAGAAGTCACCTGGAATAAAAGGCCCCTGAGCTACGGCTGTCAGTATATCATCTTGCATAACCCCAAGGATCACAGAGATTTTAGGGGTAAACCACTCTGATTATGGGACACCGTTGAAGTAGACAACCTCCACAAGAGCTCCTCTCCTCCTCCAGTTTAATGATATAACCTTTGCTTTTCTGTGCAAGTAAAACTTCTGTAGGTGGCAGTGAGATTCCTTGAATTTTCAAAGGTCCTTAATTTGGTGGTCTGAACAGGACAGATACAGCCAAAATCAAGCAGGTGGCAAGGACGAGTGTTGGCAATAGTCTGCCACTAGTGGGAAGTTGTATGATCTTCAGATGTCTGTTCCAACCAGTACTCCTATGACCTCATGAGGATGTATCTTTTCCCCTCTCTTAGGGGACCATCTCCAAGACAGTTCACGGATGAATGCCTTACAGCTTGGAGATGAGAGCCCCAGCCCAAAAGGAGGCACAATTCCTCTCCCAAGTACATGCAGAGACTGCAGGGCCTCTAGGTGTTCCTCTCAGAGAAAGATCATGGGAGGAGGTTGAGGAATGGGATGGAGAGTGGAAAGCGGCACTACAATGAAGGGAGAGAAGGAGCGTTGCCTGCTGCCTCCCACACTGCTGCAACAGCTTCGAGCAGAGCTGCGGGCACCACCATTCTCTACATCCCAGCGTGATACCTATGGTTTCCCAGAGACTGGAGTAATGGGGAAGGAGGGGGAGAAGGAATAATTCTACCACAATTCTTTTCTCCTTTAATATTCACTTTGGAAATAAGAGCAAGGAGAGAAGGGTGCGGGAGGGGAACCAACAAAACCCAAAACTAAATGCCAGACTGTCATACCTAGAAGAAAGGAGGAGCAGGCAAACACTCAACCAGATACCTCTGAAAAGAAGTGATGCTTGGACCCTGCTCTAAAGTCTGTACATTTCCCAGCTGCCTCAGCTGATGCCTCTGAAAATTCATTATAAAAGACAGAGAACATCTGTCTCCCCTTTGTGTGTGAACATTGGTTTCAGTCTGGTCTCCTGTGGGAAGAAAAGGTAAGTCAGAAGCTGCAGGAGATAGCCACTACTGCTCACAGCAAACCCAGCACTCAGAGAAAAGGGTTTCGGTCTCCCTCTCCCTGGGAAGGGATTTGCTCTGGGTGTCAGTAGTTAGAGTTCATCCTGTGCTTTAAAATGTGCATCTTGTTTATCTGAAAAATCGTTATCCCAAGAGCTTCTCATGTAGTCTTGTTGTGCTGGTATGTCCGTTACCTGGTATCTAAGTAGTCTTCCTTCCTAGAAACTTAATCCTCATATCTGCAAAGAGGAAGAAATTAATCTGGTTAAAAATTTAAGTGACCAATTTTTGGATAGAAAATGGCTTTACAATGAAAAAAAATAAATTAAAATTAAATTAAAACAGTCTTTGTTGGAAATACTCCATTTAAAAAATTCGAGAAATTTAACCTACAGAAAAAATGAAATAATGGAATTTGGAAAGAGGAGCTGAAAATGACATTTCAGGTTGTTGCTGAAATTCAGCATAAGTTAAAGGGAAAGTTTGCATGAATACAGCGCTTTATTTTCACGGTTTTCACAGTGGAGAAGACAAGGGAAGGAGAAAAAGTGGAAATTTCCCACTCTGATGCTACGATATCTGCCCTCCCAGGGCCCTGGCAATGGTCTGCTTGCTAATCCCCTTGTGAAAAGCTACTTTGAAAGTGCTTTGAAATCCTCCTCTGGGACAGGGGCAAAATCAACAGCCAAACAACAGTCCCCCGAGGACTCATTTCTTTAGCTGAAACAACTCTCTAGATCTCTGTTACCTCAGCTTTATGAAACCATTATTATTTACTAGTTCACAATATTATTGATGTGGACATGAGGGATATATAAACTCACGCAGGCACTCAGGACTGGTAAGTAGCTGGCAGCTCCGTTTAAGTCTCCAGTAAGCCCTTCTGAAATCTGTCTAATTAACAGTGACACCAGCGAGCATCTGGACCCTGCGGAGGGTTTGGCACCAAGAAGCTTGAAGCCTTCCTTCTCAGCAGCAGTGTTCAAGGAGGTGCCTGTGCTTACTGGTGAGACATCAGGCCCGAAAATAATTAATCACTGGGAACAGACCTGTAAATTCAACCTGATGCCAAATACTGCATTTTTCAGCTGGAAAAGCTGACCAGAGAGCTTGACTACTTGGAAAGAGGAAACATTACATGAATTGCTCGAATATGTGGTACTGTATTACATACAAGTAAAGGTGGAGGAACCTCCAGCCTGGGAGATGCTCAGAGCTCGGCTGGGCAAGTCCCTCAGCAACCTGGTCTAGCTGGGCTTGGGCTAAGCAGGGTGTTGGACCAGATGGCTGCTTGTGGTCTGTTCCAGCCTATCTTATTATGTGACTTGAGGACTGTGACATTTTTCTATGTACTGGTTCAAATACAGGGCAAATATTGACCAGGATAAAAACTTTTTTAAAAAAAGGTTAAAGCTTCAGCCCTCCGAATGGCTTGTTAACACGGATGTAGCAGCATTTGAAAGGCAGCATCCTCCAGTCTGCTAACAATTCTATGATCCCTTTTTTCTTGTTCTTTTTGATGCTTCTTAAATTGCACAGCCCATCAGTGACCAGCAGGATGTCTTCAGCAGAGCTAATACAGCTATTCCAACGGAGGAGCTGGAATTCAAAGGGCAGCATTCAGGGGGATTATGCAGAGGGCAGGGAAGAAAGACTCCTAGGAAAGAAACAGTGTCCAATTATTTGGTTGCAGCATGTAAGAACGCATTTTGTAATGAAATCTTAAACCTTTGTAAGATTTCTTCCTTGGCTCTGAAACAGAAATTGAACCACATTTGAGAAGACCCAGGCCTGAAGGAAGAGAGCGGGGTATGGCCATGATGGTCTCATTAGGAAGGGGAATACCCTGTCAAGGGTAGTGCTTTTTCTCTTTAGCAGAGGGAGATCACAGCAGACAAGAGCTTTTTTTTCCCTCCTCTATAACATACTCAAATTGCTGCAAACACCGTTTTGCTCAGTGCTGGGTATGGATTTTACACAAGGCCATGATGTCCTTTGACTGCTAGAGCACAGGGATAGAAATAAAGTTGGCTTGGGGCAACATGGGAGAAAGGAGACAGAAAAGGGGAAAGTGAAGAATACCTTAAATTACTCGGGTTTGAAATGTCACCTAAACCCAGCTGCTCGTTTAAAGCCACCACTATGGCTGCTGGAAACTGAGCTGGCCCATGCTCTTCAGCAGAATAACACGGCACCACCATCCAGTTTTTGTCTGGATTTTAAAAGGCAAGTGTTTTGGCATACACAGCAATGATCAGGTTGTGCATTGTGTTCAGTCATTTCTCTGAGCATCGGCAACAACAGACACTGAGTGGATAAGATCCTGAGGTTTTAACACATATAGGGTTTCAACCTGGTCATCTGAAAGAATATCATCTGGTTTTGGATGGGAGATGCTCTTCGGAAGGGAGTAAGTGAGGGATAGCGGGGATGAAGATTGGTTTCATTTTGGACCATTGCCTTTGATACCGTTTGTATAGTGTTGGAATAGGTGCATTGAGTGTGGATGTTGGCGGTTTTTACATGTGCATTTTTATATAAATCAAAAATAGAAATGGTGGGGTTGAGTTCACCTGGGAGCTCAGTTGGGTGGTTTGTGAAATGTCACCACTAGAGGACTCTACAGCAATAGTTAATTGCCGTTTTTCCTTTTTTTTTTTTTTCTTTTAATATATGCAGCCTCTAGTAATCCTTCCTCACAGAACATGAAAGCCTGCTCCAGAATCCCCAGGTGGTGAGCCTCAGCACGGTTGGGAGTGTGTCTTTACAGGCCAGATTTTGAAACAAGTTTCTCCGGCCAGGCCAGACTGGAGTCATCGATCTTGCCCTGTTTCACATGGAGAATAAGTGACCACACTTTCAAGAAAACAACTCACATTCTTATCCTGCTGGGAAGGAGGGTGCTGAGGACCTCCTGGGACCACCGTTTTGTTTTTCTGCACTTGCCCCTTCCAAAAAGAGGGAGTTTGAGCTCACGGAGGTGGACAGTCCAGGGACTTAGCCTTCAGATGTGAGGAACAAGCAGGAAGCGCTGACACAGTACCAGGGCTGATGCACAGCAAGGCAGCCTGGCCTCTCTCTCCTGCTAACACAGTGCTGTCAGGACCACTGCACAGCTGGAGCTGCTCGCTGCTTCCTCTGGACTCCCTTGGCTCCCTTCAGCACCCCCCCAGCCAAAGAGGGCAGCCAAGTGCTCCCCGGTCACACTTCCTCTCTGTCTTTCTCAGATTCAAAGGATGGCAGAAAACTGGCCATTGATGGATAAATTAGGTTGTTGGGAATGCTTTTTGATTTTTTTCTTTTCCCTCTGGAACCGCTCAGAAGGAAGTCTGGGTCTAAAACACAGACATTTAAACTCCAGGCAGCCAGCCAAAGTCTGCGTCTGCTCTCAGACCGTGAACACTGGAAAGCTTTACACTGGGTCAACAGCAACCCTGCTTTGAGCCCCATGTGCTGATACATGTGGATGAGCTGGGACCAGCTCTCCAGATGTCCTTGGAAAGATCAGACCTTGTGTTTGCCATTTACCATGTCCTTGAGCTTCAACGTTCACAAGTCAGCTGAGTCCAAGGCTTGTGCTGGCAGGCTGGCCTCATTTAGCACTCTCTCCTTCAACTGGACTGCTAGGTCTTCCAATCCTACCAGTGCATGGTCAATGAACAGCAGGAAGATGGTAGCTATGACACCTTGGATGTTTCAGCTTTCACCACTTGAAGACAGCGAGCGGTTGCTTGGTCAGCCTCTGAAGAGAATGGGTCAACCCATCCATCCACCTGCATTGCATAGGAAGACCAGACTTGTGCAGCCCCCTGCTGCTGTGCTAAGACAGGTTGGTTCATGCCATCTCCAGAGGAGAGCAGCACCTCTGCACATGGTCTCCCTCGATTTCTGTGACCTCAGGCACCTGCAATGGGCACCTTTCTGCAAAAACTGCTCCCAGTGCCTGAACCCCCCCGCTGCCGCCACTCACCATAGAGATACAGTGTTTGGGAGAAGGCCAGCTCGGGGTCAGCAAGCTCAAGGGTACAAACCACCATTTCCATCATTGAAGAAGTCTCTTCCAAACTAGAGCAGTAATAAATCTGCTGTCACTGAGCCACAGAGAGTCAGCAAATCCCCAAGGTTCTGCTCAAAGAGACGTGATGGGGATCATGATGGTTAATGGGGTGGAGAGCACACTAACAGCCCAGGGGAGGCTGTTCAGAGCCACCAGCCAAGCCAGGGGCTCACAGCTGTGGTGATGGTGGAGCACAGCAGTCCATGGTATAAGGGTGATCAATGCCTACAGCTTCAGCATCTGCAGCAAAGTCATTTGTCAGGCGGATCACTTTTTCTTCCAGTTGCCCTGACGTTTGTGCGAGATCGGGATTTGACACCCCTCTGAAGGAGAATGGCTCCAAAGGCAGAAATGCATTAGGAACCTGTTACATTTCTCTTCACCACTCTTTAGAGTTGCTGAAAGTTGCCTTGGTGCCAAGAAAACTCCTTCCTTTGTGACCCGTAGCACTAGGTCACTTGTTCCAAAATGCCTTTGATCTTCAGTGATTTTCTGGCAATGTTTGCAGAGTATTGTTTGAAATCAGTAAGGATCCCTGTTGATGAACATCTTTTAGGTGTAAAAGACCCGGGTGTTAATTTACCCAGGTGGCATGTTTCCAGGGCTGTTGGAAGCAGGGCGAGTCAGCAGAAGGGGAGTCCCCATTAGCCCTGCCCATGAAGTGCGTGTTGTTCCACTCATCCGAAGGAGCCTGGTGAGCCCAGGTACCCAGAGCGGCCCCAGGCACCACGCCAGGCCACGCTGCCGTGACCTGAGCTACGGGAGAAAGAGGATATCAAAACAAAAAGGGGGCTTCAATGCAAAGGCTCAGCACAATGGGGATCTCTGTAGCGCTGGCGAATTCGGCAGCTGGAGCCAGCCTCCTGATGAAAAGGCTTCGTAGTCTTGTTTTGCAAACAGCTATGCCAGCTCCAAATGGAGGGGCCGTTTGGTACCTCAAACAGAAGACACCCAAGTAAGGACACACAGAGCCTTGCCTGCCTGCACCTCTGGGGTAAGCTGGCAGGGCTGAGGGAGGGGAGAAGGAACATCCTGTGCTCCAATTCAGACCAAGCACAGGCACTGCATGCTACAGGCTCACTTGGTGCTTGAACACCTAGTTGGGATGAACTGGGAAACATTTTCCACCATCCTCTTCTTTTCTTCCCTTGTGTTTCTACAGAGGGATCAGTTATCCTAGGCAAGGTGTGTGTTATTGATCTTTCCGACTCTGTTATCCCCATTTGCGGTATTTGCTACAAAGATCTCGGCTACCCTTTAATCTTGCCACACCTCAGAGAGTCAGGGAACAGCCAGGATAGGATCTGATTCCAGTGTTATGCTAGAATTATTTGCTTTGAAACAGAAAACAGAATCACTGACCACTTGCAAAATGAAATAAAATAAGCCTTTTACATTTTTATTTTGAGTGGCTCAGGTGGATTTCAGCACAAGGAAAGTCCCTGTGTTACCCTATCACACGGACTTGTTCTGGTGAAGATTTTTAATGACTTTGTATCTACTTCCTTGTGTTTTTCAGGATCGCATACACATAGCCCTTGTCCTGGGGATGGGGTATGGTTTCCTCTGAATGCCTAATTAAGCTCCGATTAGCATTTCTTCTAGGAGCAGATGCAGCTTTTCCAACCCAGCAAACAATGCCATCTGTTGTTCTCTCGCTGTAAGTTCCATCTGAAAGTCTGCTCTGCTTCTATATTTAATTGTGACGTTTCCTGCTGCCAAAAAGTAAGGTCATTTAAATCTGGCATCAGGAGGAAAAGGCCGAGAGGGAGGGAGATTGGATTTTTATTGTTGCTGCAGGGAATGCTGTCTGTTTAGTCTGACTGGCAGCTCTGCAGCCTGCTCTCCTGTGCAGGACAACCCAAAGGGTGAAAACTTTGATGAAGGCTCCCACTGCCACCTTGCAACCTCTCCTTGACAACAGGGCTGCCTCTGCTGGGAGTCTTCAGCTGCGTTTTCCTACCTTTGCTACCACCACTTCCCTGGATAGCTGAATTCGAGGTGACAGCATGGTCTTCAGACACTGCTGCACACGGCATTGTGCTGTGACCTTCTCTGAAGACTTTTGGCATTAGAGAGAGAATGTATGCACAAGCAACCTTGCCTATGCTCCAAGCCTTGGGGAACTGCAGAATTTGCATGGCCTTGACCAACCCGCTGTGACTGCCAACAAGGAAGCCAACTGGAGCACTGAATTTTGGGCATCTGTCAACTAGCCTCTGGCTTGAGACCCACTAAACTAATTTCACATGGACCTCAGCAGTCATTAGGTGGTTGTGGGATGAGCTGTGGAGGACTGCAACCAGTAGCCTAGAGGGGAAAACACTGGATTTTACTGTTTAACCCCTTGAACAGTCGGGTTTTGTAGGATGGGAATACTCAGTGAGCAGTAGAAAGATGCAAAGAAGTCAACGTGGTTTGTTGGCCAGATTTTATTCCTCCTGCAACTTCTATGAGAGTCACCTCCTTAGTCAACTACCTCAGGCGCCAGATGTATGTTATGAATGGATAAAAACAGCTGGCCAGGCTATTTTGACTCTCCACCTTTGGGAAAGTGAGGATTTGACGGGAACCAGGCAATTAGGGCTGATTTCTGTAACAAGTCGAATCAAACGTTTAACTTTGTAAATGTTTAAATGTTCCATCCATAATGAATGTTATGCTAAACAAATACGGCCAAAGGGTTTTTTTCCTAAATCTCAAAATATTTAACCCCTATTCCCTTGGATAGGTCTGATGAAGGAGGGGATCTCTGTCAGCAGTTTTCCTGCTTATTTTCAAGATGCCAATGAGTTGCAGAATCCTGTCCCCCCAGCTGGCTAATATCGACTGTGCATTATCTACATCAAACCAGAGGCCAATGCAGGGCATGATTTGTTTAATAATGCAAGAGAATTTCCTCTGTGCACTGAAATCATAACCACAGTGCTGGTCCCTCACATACCCTCAGGGATGCTTGAGGCCAGTATCGTATGTAAGGCGCTGGTATTAATATTCATCATAAATTAAGCTTCTTTTCCCCACACATGCCTAGTTCTTAAATCCTCTTTAACGAGAGGTTTGAAAACATTTTAAAATGTCTGCCAGGTTTTTTCCTTTCCTATTAAGCATTCCCATTGTGCTCCCTCTGCCTTCTCAGATGTCTGGCTGAGCTTCTTCACGGTGAGGAGCTAGTTGCCAGTCTGGGTCTTCGGTGTGCTATGTCTGGCCTTCTGCTGCTCCCTCAGAACAAAAGCTACTATCCTAATCCCATCTCCTTGAGCATCTTAACACCAGATGTGTGCAGTAGTACATACAGCACAGGATGTTTCCTGCAGTGTTTGCTGGGACTGCCCTCTGTTTAGCTTTGCCAGAGATAGTTACACAGCTAGAAAGCTGCTGGGCGGGAGATTAGCCTTTGGCATTGTGTCTTAGAAGCATCTTTTCAGATGGAGTTTCGCAGATAGCTCTTCTGAGCTTTGTGACAGGCAGCCTGTGACAGGCAGCATCAGAAATCCTCCCTGCCAGGTTGCAGAAGGCAGGCTGGGTTCACACACACAGCTTGCTGGGACAGGATTTTGCTTTTGTAGTAGCACTCTGGAAAGTGCTTTGGAATTAAGAAACATGACCTTACTTTGCTCCACAGCTCTTTCATACTCCGGAGCAGCTGGGTGGAACTCAGCAGTAGAAGGGAAAATCAATTTTGTCTTTCATGTTGTTGTTGTTGAACAGATGCGTTCAGGATGCCACCACACCCGCCTCTTGCACAATTCCCTGTTGTCTTCCTGAACAGCTCATTAAAGTCATTAACAGGCCCTGGGACAATTTTCAGCCTCTTCGTGGGTGCCTGTGCTTGTGCCTGGGAAGTCAGCAGCACTCTAAGAGTTACTCTGCAATGACCCGAAACAACACAGACCCGAAAAAACCAGAAATTTTATACATTTGAACATCTTACGTGTACTTTGTTATTTACCATATACAGCCTCCGCCAGCTGTAGCTGATCTTCCCTTTCAACGTGGGAAGAGAAGAAGGAATTGTATTTTGTATTGACTGGGATTTTTGCTTCCACACAGCCCCATAGCAGCCACCTTCCACCTCCTCCCATGTCCACACACAACACTGGCTGTACAGGTGGCACTTCACAGGAGTCGTGGCTGTGGAGCACGGACAAGCAGCAGCAGTTACTTCAGTGGGAAACTCGAAAAGATTTTTTTTTTTTTGCTAGGTCAGAAGGAGCAGCCCTGAAATAGGTGTAGAGAAGGCTCAGCACACTTTGGACCTGGATATTTCCATCCAGATACTATCTGGGGAGATACACCTAATAGAACTGTTAGTTTTTCACTTGAATCTTGTTACTGAACACTCGTGACTGAGTGTAGGGAGTACGGCCCTGGAGAAATGGGCTGTGGGAGTAGATAAGGAACAGCTCTTCCCTGCCTCCTCTGTGTATCTGAAATCTATGTATCAAAAAAAGACTTCAGGCTTCTTTTTTCCAGTAGCTAAACCCTTGCACATACCCCAGGGGAGGTGCAGCCACTCTCGGTGAGATCACGCTGCTCTCCTCTCGGGAGCACAGGCTGGAGAACACGCGTGGGGATCCGGTAGCAGGGCTTTTGTTTCTAAACGAGCCTTTCCCCCCTCCTTCTGCCCACGGTGCTTGCGAAAGGAAGCGCCTACAGCGT
>NW_010424951.1:0-339 GCF_000710305.1 Buceros rhinoceros silvestris | reverse complement strand
CCCCCCCCCCCCAGGGGCCCGGGCCCCAGCCGGTCTCCCCTCTGGTCCCGAGCTCTCTGCAAATCCTCGCAGGCAAAGGGACTCCGTGGGAATTTGTTGACCTTCCCTTTCCCCACGCACGGAAATCTTGCTGAGCTGAGGCTGGAGATTTCAGAAATCCGCCTGAGTTCCGGCAGAGTTTAAGTGACATTTCCCGCCCCGCTGCAGGCTTGGGTTGAAAGGTGGGCGAGTGACAACGCTCCGTGGGGTGCCGAGCCTACGAACAGGGGTGCTGAGAGCCTGATGCCTGACCCGGGAGCTCCAGGGGCAGCCGGGCAGGACCCGGCAGAGCTCTGACTC
>NW_010424950.1:42483-44729 GCF_000710305.1 Buceros rhinoceros silvestris | reverse complement strand
GAGAAAATAATGCTGATCTAGATCCTTTCCCATTTTTTTTTTTCTGTGAAAAAACCCCAAACCAAACCAAAATAACAAGCAAACAGAATGTTCCAAACCAACTCCATTTCCATAGCTGTGATTTCTTTGGGAACATTTATCTCCCCTAGTAAATCCCATATGTATTCATGTGACCATGGACTTAATCCTCTACGTATACATGTAAGCAGTTTTCAGCTCGTGTATTTTGTTTGTCTCAGCCCTTTCTTCCTGCTCCCTTTGTCTTTTGGTTTTAACTTTATATGGGTAAGAGAGAACAACATCTTGCACAGAAATTGTTCCTGCTTTACCCACGAGTTCAACCTAACCACAGACAAACTTAGGCCATGGTATAAAAAGTGCTGAAGTCCCAGTTGAAGTCAGCCTTGGAGAAGAGGGGCCATCACAGTTCTTCATCATGGTACTTCACAGGTTTGCATTCACGTGTCCTGTACAGAAAAAAAAAAAGGAATTATTTATAGAGAGGTGGAATCAACTACCTCATTGCAGCCTCCACAACTATCATGAATGAGGCTGTGCTGGAAAATTGCAGAAGCAGGAGCAATATTTAGTGGATTCCTCTTTACTCCAGTAAATCTGTCTGCCTGGTGCCTGCTGTCAAAGCACTTTTGTCCCATCACTACCCCACGTGGGAAACTCAGTGTCTGTTCCGACATGCTCTTCAGATGTTGTGCTACAGCCAGTGAGGTGAGAGCAACAGAGAGTTTGGAGTTCATCACTCCGCTCTCGAGGTAGAAGACAAGTGAAGATCATCCTCCTAATCTCCGAAGGTCAGAAGTCCCTGCCACCTCCAGGACCCCTTGCTGAAGACAGAGCAGCCGAATTACAGCAGGCTGGCTGTGGTCAACGCTCAAAGCCCTCAGAGCAAAATCTTCCTGTGTTGCCCTCCAGTTTGCTCCACCACCTTTACAAACTCTGCAGCCCTGCTCGTTGTGCCCCCGCTTTGGGAGGCTCGGTACTTCCTAGCTTGGAGAGAGGCATTTCAAAACTATTAGCGTAACCACTTTTCTTGACAGATTTTGCAGGCAGCAGTTGCTAAGTCTGCCAGCGCTGGACTAGCAACTGAACCGGAGCGACACGTGTTCAGAAATGAATATGATGTGACATCTAGGCTTGTTTTTCTTCTAGAAGTATCATGACAAATTATTCCGCTCTTGTTTATCTCAGCACAGCCTGCAAAGCCATGAGGATTATTCAAGTCACTCTGGATTCGCTGTGGGACGAAGAACACAGGATGTGGCTAGATCCAGTGAATATTTTTCAGTCGGATTTCCATAAAACCTCTGTCCCCACCCCTCCCCCCTGCAGATGTACAGAAAGATAATAATCATAATATTGAAATAGAGCTGGTTGTGAAATTTCCTTTTGTTCTGGGAGAACTTCAGTTCTGCAAAGTTTTCCTGTCAAAACTTGAGAATTTTTGCAGTCCAGTAATCTGTGAAAAGTTCAGGATGGGTCATTTGAGACATTTTTGGTCTTTTTGATCCCTTTAAAAAGTAAAACAAAAATAGACTAATAGGAATGTTAAAGCAAGAGCAATTTCAAAGCAAAATTCAAACATTTTCTTCAAAGAAGCTCAAAGCTGTGTACAACAACTTCAAAAAAAAAAAAACAACCTTTTTTCTTTCTTTTCTACTTTTAAACAGCAATTTTTTTAACAACCTGAAGGCAATGGCTGCAGCTTGGTGAATCGGGGCTCTTTCTAGGAAAAAAAGTGTTAGCAGAAAATTCTCAGCCAATTCTAATCCACAAATTCCACCGTTTCTCATTTCCTGAACAAGCAAATGTGAGGAGGAGGAAAGAGAGAAAAATGTACCAAGAATTGCCAGTGAAGTGAAAAGTGCCAGTTTTAGGCTTTTTCTTTTTTTATCCAGTGACCTTAGACCGCTTCTGAGAGCCCCTTGCCCCACCCTCACCTGCTCTGCAAGTGAAGGGGCGTGGGAACTGCCAGGATGGGCTTCACACATGGGACAGAAGCAGGTCTACCTGGACATCATATGGAGAAGGAATTGTGGAACTGGCAATTAGAAACTTGTCCCGGTCTACAAGAATTTAGCAGAGTCTTGAACCTCACCTGGAATCCAGATTAACAGCCTGAGCACAAGATTCTGCCCCTCTGCTCTGGGGAGACCCCCCTGCAGGGCTGGGGCCAGCTCGGGGCTCCTCAGCCCAGCAGAGACAGGGAGCTGCTGGGGCGGGGCCAGAGG
>NW_010424950.1:34935-42411 GCF_000710305.1 Buceros rhinoceros silvestris | reverse complement strand
CTCAACCCAGCAGAGACAGGGAGCTGCTGGAGCGGGGCCAGAGGAGCCCCAGCAATGCTGGGAGGGTGGAACCCTCTGCTGGGAGGAGAGGGCAGAGAGCTGGGGGGGCTCAGCCTGGAGCAGAGAAGGCTGCGGGGAGACCTTAGTGCAGCCTGTCAGTGCTGGAAGGGGCCAATAAGAAAGATGCAGAGGGGCTTTTAAATAGGAAAAGGAGTGATGGTTTTAAACAGAAAGAGGGAGATTCAGACTAGAGTTAAGAAAGAAATTTTTTGTGCTTAGGGCGGTGACACCCTGGCCCAGGTTTCCCATAGAGGTGTAGATGTCCCATCCCTGGCCCCATCCCAGGTCAGTTGGTCCTTGGGGCTCTGAGCCCCCTGCTCTGGGTGCAGATGTCCCTGCTCCCTGCAGGGGGTTGGACTGGAGGAGCTCTGAAAGGTCCCTTCTAACCTAAAGCATTCTGTGATTCTATGATCCTCTGCAAGATCCTTTCCCAGAACGGGGAAACAAGGATTTTCAGACCACTTACACCACGGTGAAGATGTCTGTGTGTATCCTGGGAACTCAGTCACAGAGAAAGCTTTGTTGTCAATATTACTGGAGAGAATTTTCACCAGCTGATCAAAGGCTCTTCAAAGGTCCAAACAGTGTGATCAATGCAGGAACAGGCTGCCCGTCTCTACGGAGGTAGCTCAGGGTGCAACATGAGGAATCAGGAAGGAAATTACTCCACTGGCGGTGGGATGGAACAAAACCCACACACCCCCCAACAGAAAAAGTTCAGTTTTTCCACGTTTCTTTTCCTGGAAAGCTCCATCCAGAGGCTATTTGTAAAATAGTCTTGTTTGTGTTCATGGTCAGTTTAAACTAGGACTTTCCCAAATGCTGGAAATTTTCCACACTAGACTGATGTTTTCATAGAGAACATTTTGCTCTTGTGCTCAAATATTTTATCCCATTGAGAAGATGGCAGAAATGATATCAGTGGAGAATTAAATTTTGATAATTAGTTAAGTAAATCCCATTCCCAACAATTAATACATCACAGAAATAATTCTGTAACAGATTTGAAAGAAGAAGATGCCTGTACATACATTTCTGCTCAGTTTTTAAGTTCACATCTGACAGCAAAAGAGTCCTCGTGTACAGTAAGACTGTGACTGAATCTGATAATAATGGAAGGTGAAACCCACACAACTGTACTTGAGTGGAAGTTAGGGATGTGGGATAACGCCATCAAGGAGGAACCTACATCTCCAGAGCATCATTCAAACTCTGGTGGGTGAAGTAATTTCAGAGAGAGAGGAGCAACTGCTGAGATCTCAGCAGTGCTAGCAGGGTCGTGCTCCTTACCTTGGCCCTTCTGTTTGGACTACGGAGAACTTGTCCTGCAGATTTATATTAGTAACTCTTTTTTTCTCCTCATTTCTGACCAAATCAAGGGAAAGTACGTAGGTTTGAAAGACTTAATTTCACCTGGTTTTTTAAAAAGTATTGTTATCAAGTACTTTTAGGAATATTTGAGTACAAACGGAGTGTTTTCCAACCTCTGCTCCATTGTGGATGGAGGGTCCCCACGCCGTTCTGAGTATGTTTGATGCAGGAGGGTCTGAATCCAGAAATTAACCCCAACTGAGTTGCTTCATGATGGCTCATCTCTCCCATGAGGTAACTGCAAGATCCTTTAAGGTAATGAAACCCTCAGTGAAAGAAATTTAAGCTGCCTTGCCTTTTCCGTGGGTCACAAAGCACTTCACTCATCCTGAGTCAGGATTTAAGCCTGGAAGGAGGCAAAACCTGTGAGCCGTTAGGATGAGGAGAACTGGAAACAGCCTCTTGCTGTCAGGTCTCACTCATTTGTGTTAACCCAATGTTTTCCCAAGGGCTGCAGAACAAATTCCTTCTGTGCAGGAAGTGCTCACGCTGCAGAGGAAAGTGCTAATCCTAAAGTTCAAAGCCTGCGAGAGGAAATATAATGCTTCCTCCAGAGACTTTTCAGGGGAGAGTGGTTGACCACAAGAAAATAAAAGCTCCTGCAGTTGATCATAAGCCTGTGTGGGAAGGTTGTTGAGCAGGCACCTAGCAGGACTGCCATTCCAGTTTATGAATCAGCAGGGAGGGAGCAGCCTAGGGCAGATTTTGGGTGATGCCTGAGCTGTCTGTCACCTCTCAAACCACGGGAATCCTTTAGGGAAACAAAGGGGAGGCAGAGGAGTCTGGGGACTGTGGGAATTCAAGGTCATGGTGATGGGTGGGTTGGCACAAGCTCCAGACCAACAGTGTTATGCCATGCAAAGGTAAGGCACTTCCTTTTTCTTTCTCTTATTGGTACTTAAAGACAGAAAGATGTTGGGGCCATGAGTTGCCTTAATCTATTTCTGTATAATACCTATTTCAGTGAAGCTGAATTTCCTCTGGATTTTCCCACATGAGTGGGAAGCCGTATGGAAGCAAATGTTGAGCTCATCCCATTCAGAGGACTTCAGGGTTCATTCTCAGCTCCAGTAGCTTCAGAGGGATTACCTCTAAGCACCACCAGCCTTCCTAGCACAGGTAGAGCTCAGAACTGACAATTCAGCTTAATTTCTTTAAATGCAACTTATGATTCTTAAAACCAAAGTATTTTAACTCACTTAGATGTGTTCACTCGATTTTGGACCTTTCTGAATTGAGATTTTGCTTGTGTAACTGGTACCACATCAGAGTGGTGCTGTGTTTGAAAGCGTAACGTCAGAACAGAATGAAAATATCAAGATGAGACTTTGAGAAATAACCTAGCTCACCATTTTTTCCTCCTCTCAGAATAGGATCAACCCTATCTACAACATGCTGGGTATGAGTTTCCTAATCTGCTAAAATCTTCTGCTCTTAGAAGTTTCTGAACAAACTAGGACATATCTACACTGGACAGAGGAATCCAGCCCTTGGCTCCTTGAGAAGTATGGTAATACTGTTCGAGAATGTTTTGACTTCTCTTTGCTGGCCTGGAAAAGGTAGGTGTGTTGAAATGGAGAATTTTCTTAGGAATGTAAAGATCCTGGTGAAGTTTTCTTCATGGAAGGGTTTTGAGGACAGTGGAAGTACGAGGTTTCCCCCAAGAACTGTTATTTCCTGCCTGTCAGGGACCTCAGTCACTTTCTGTCACTCCTGCTCAGGCTCTTCCTCTGCCTATCTCAGATGAATTATTTGAAAGCGAATCTTTTGTGACATGGGTGAATATTTTATCTACCAACCTGTTGCCTCCTTTTGGTCAATTCTCCTGTGTCGTTTTGTTCTCTTTCTCCTCCTGTTTTAACTTTCCTAGATAGAGTCTTGGTTTAAACTCAGTAAGGACTGAACATCAAAGGAATGTCCTTCCCTTTCCCAAAGGATGTATTTTGCTTTAATACAATACAAACCAGGCTGATAGCATGTGCTTTTGGAACATGAGTCACACCACCTCCAAACCAATCTGTGATGTCCCTTTTGGGGTTACACAGGTTGGTCATGTGTTGGCTTGAAGTCTGGGCTGAAACTCAGCTCGGTTGAAATCAACTTTCCAAATGTATTTATTCAGAGTGAGGTCCATGAAATGCAAACACCCCAGGACTAATGGTGCATGGCAAACAGAAAACGCAACTCCTACTCGTTTGCTGTGATAAATGGTCACCTCCGCATCCTAATGGCCATGGCAGTCGATCAGCGTGTTCAGCTCCTGCCCAGAACCAGGTGAATGGTGGTGGTGGGTGAGTGTGGGGCTCCAATTATATTGCTGATCTTGGCAGGGCCTGGATAATTTAACAAGCCTGATTAGATGCTAAATAAATATTGGCTTTGCAATATGCTCACCAGCGTTTAACTTTGATAAAAGATGCCTCAAAGACTGTTCACGGGGTGATCTGGCAGCAGGCACAAACATTTTAAAAGATGCATTCAGACTGTGACAAAAAGGTTTGAGAAGGAAATTTTGGTGGAATCATGTTTTGCCCTAATGAAAACGCTCTGTTCTGTGGTAATGGGAAAAAATCAGCTACCGCTTCCCCTCACTACTTCAATTTACCTGTTCCTGTAATTTTAAGGTAAACTGGTTTTGTGAAAAAAATGAAGTCACTTAACAGACCCTGGACAACAAGTTAGGAGCTGTGGACAATTTCACCATGACACAGACAATTTCATGATCCTGTTTTCATTGCAGAATGCGCTGGAGCAGGGAAGTACAGAAATTAAGATACCATCAGAAACGAGACTTGAGACACTCTTCAACTGCCGCCCCTTTGTGCGATTCCCAGCCTCCTGCAGAGGAGTTCACTTCTTTTTAATGCCACCTTCATTGGCTTTGGTGCGGTTCTCAATGCTGAAGGTAAGACTCGTCACATCTGGAGGCTCCGTACAGTCATTTAGTATCCTGTGATGTGCCTGTAAGTTATCTCAGATATGGGAATGGCAGATAGAACATGTAAGGGAGAAACACCACTTTTTGGAGCAGTATACAGAAGAAAGGTGCTTTAAGGTATTAAAGATACCTTAAGGCATTTACAATGTCCCATCTTTAGGCAGCTGAGTCCTGCTCTGTGCGTCTCTGCTTGAGATGGGTGTTTATTACAGCCTGCCAACATTTAGCCTTTTGTAAGAACCACATTTGGGTAAACTCAGGACAAATTGGAGAAAATCCAGGCAGGAATTACTGGAAAGATCAGAAGTAAAGAAAAAATGATGAGGTCACACCAAAGGAGACAGGGCTTTTATTTTAGAGAGTCTGAGGGAACCGGCAAAAGCTTTTTGCACAGAAGAAGAAAATAATCAGCTGTGCAGGTCTACAGGTAGATCAGTTACTAAGTCCTGCACTTAAAATTCAGCCAAGTGTAAGCTGGCTTAGAAATAGTGATAAAATTTTTATTGTTTTTATTTTTAATGTTAGTAAGTAATAAAACGCCCACGCAACACCCACGCAACTATAAAGGTAAGAAAGGTCTAGAAGTGGTAAGAAAGGTGTCTACCTGGGGAGGAGGAGGTAGTATCTCTTTGTCGCCGTATTTAGAAGTTGGCTGGACGGTCAAGGAAAGGATCACAGGAAACATTTCTGCCTTTGGTTTTGTAAGGACCCCTCCAGATAGCACAGGACTGCTCTTTACAGGTGTAAATCAGCCTCGTTCACTTATACCAAGAGACTCGTGCTAATACACTTCCACTATAGGTTCATTCTTAGGATTATCTGTGTAATGACAGCCAAGACAAGGCAGCTAGTGCCCACTTTTTAACTATACATCGTATTTTCAATTACTGGTTTTGATTTCCTTACTCAGTGAAGACATGTTGTTGTATCTTTCCATTTTCTCACAAAAAAGTGTGAGTAAACCAGATCCTCCACTGGCACCAACCAGTGTGGCCACCGTGCTTTACCAAAAAGAGTGCGGAATTCTCTCAGAAGAAGAACTTGCTCACCATGACTTTAATATCGTTAAGATTTTTATTTAAATCACCTTTTCCCTAGCCTAGATTTTGAATTTGTTGCAATTCTCTGCTCAGCTTCTTTGAGCCACCCCCATGCCAGTATAAATCACAGTGAATTTGACTGGAACTACATCCAGTTAGACCAGCAAAGCTTTTAGCAGGCTCCCCTGTCCCATCAATTTTAATTCCAGCTACCCCCGAGGGGAATGTCAATCAACCAATCTGTGCATCGAAGTACTTGTTGTTTCAAACCTCCCCCAAATTTATGTTCCCACTGGGCCGTGCAATGTAGCACTTTATCCCCGCTCCCAGCAGTGGGCAAACCAGACCCACAGCACCCTGGGTGCTTGTCAGCATTTAATCTTGCCAAACTAAAATCTCACTCTGGTTAATTAGGTGCTGCTCCAGGTGTTTGGTGACCATTTTCTTAGACGAGTCCTTCCAAGATCAAGAAATGAAGGCGGAGGCTCCTCCCCTCCCTCATGTCATCTCCAAGCTCCTCTAGTTTATTAGCTCTAGTCCACAAGGAGCGACGGAGCACAAGCTGAAAAGATGTGTGTGCTTCCACTCCCTGTGGCATCATAAATTATACGGGGTAAAGCATTACCTAATTCGTTTACCTTGTCATGTTTTGCTCCCCTCAGAGGAAAACTCAATGATTTTAAGAGCAAATATTTTGGGGCTGTGATGGTGGAAGTTTTGTATTAAACTGGGAAAAAAACTGAGTGAGATTGAAGGGAGAGCTGGCCATCAGGTAGGTCTCAGAAACTTGAGGTTCAGTAGTTTCTGTCTTACCCTGGAGAAGACCTCCATGGGTGTTGTGGTTGACGGCCCCAGATTTATTCCAAATGAGGTCACATATGTTGTTGATGCTCATATCTCCACTACATACTTCTGAGAAATTATATGTACAACTGTATGTCCGTGTCCACATCCTCACCCAGGCATTAGACATTCTTTAACATTTTTCCCCCTTTAATCATCCAATAAAAAGCCTTATTTTGTCATATGCCGCTTCTTAAAGGTCAAAGTTGGTAAAGCAACTGAGCTAGCAACTCTCGTACTTGAATATGTCCAGGCCTTTAAGAGACCTTTAAGATGATAAAGTCCAATCTCTCCCCCAGCACTGCAAGGTCACCACTAACCCCTGTCCCTCAGCACCACATCGACACAGCTGGGAAACCCCTCCAGGGATGGGGACTCCACCATTGCATGTGTGTGTCTGCAGTGAAGACACTGTTATGTGCTGTCCTAATCTTAACATCTATTTCCAGGTGGGTGGGTCTTTACATCTCTCATAAGTCTTTCAGATGAAGAACATGTCTTAAAAACTGGGCTCCAAGGAAGAGAACGTGTTTTCTGAGAGACCTCAAATATTTTGATGTTAAGGTGATGGGTGTCCCGTGTGCGTTCAGGGGATCTTCCCAGTATAACAGTGGAAGACTCGCCAGGCAACACCTGCCTCACTTACCAAGACACTCCCCTTCTCAAGCAGCAGAGCTCTTGCCTGGAGCACTTGTATGAGGGTGTAAGAGAGTTCATTTACATCCTGCCTTTTCCCAGCACTTCTTGCTCCAGTCTGTGCTCCCTGGGGACAAATCTTCATTGTAACCAAATCCCAAAGTAGAAGCTTTAAACCCCCTTTTCAGGCATCGCGGGGTTATTGGAGGGATCTTCAAACTTCTGCTTCATCGCAGGAATTATGTACTACAAGGCCATAGATACCACTGGTTGGCACCACCCCTGGAGAGGTTAATTCATGCTTCCACCCCTGATTTTCTCTTGAAACTGTGTGTTTCTCCAGTCATACCACCTTCTAGCATCTGACCAGGTTTTGGTTTATGCACACTGGTTTGTGTTAGAAGAAGTGGACCGTATGATTGAGAAGGGCATCCTTATCCACATTACTTCACAGAATCACAGAATTGGTTTGGTTAGAAGAGACCTTTTAGATCATCGAATTCAGCTGTTCCCCCAGCGCTGCCAGGTCCCCCCTGACCCCTGGCCCTCAGCACCACCTCCACACGGCTGGGAAACCCCTCACGCCCT
>NW_010424950.1:24489-34754 GCF_000710305.1 Buceros rhinoceros silvestris | reverse complement strand
CCTGCGACAGCCCTGCACAACCCCAACGGGGAAGAGATTCTGCCTCAGGGACAACCTCAACCTCCCCTGGAACAACTTGAGGCTGTTTCATCCTGTCACTTGATCCTTGGGAGAAAAGACAGACACTTCCTTCACTCCAACCTCCTGTCAGGGAGTTGTCAGAACCAGAAGGTCTCCCCTGAGACTCCTTTGCTCCAGGCTAAACACCCCCTCTCCCAGGTCCCTCAGCTGCTCCCCAGCACACTCATGCTCCAGACCCTGCACCAGCTTCATTGCCCTTCTCTGGACGTGCTCCAGCCCCCTCAATATTCTTCTTGAACTGAGTGGCCCAAAACTGGACACTGTATTCGAGACGCCACAAGTCCTCTGAGAAACTCTCAGTTTGTGGACAGCACTGGGTTCAAGCAGTCAGATGGAACACAACAGCCCACCATGTGAGAAGCTGAGAAGGAGCTCTGGGGTTACTAATGGTGTCTCTGGGGTGGTTTTAGGCATCTGAAAAACAGCAAGGCCATCCACTGTAGGAGCTAAAATGCCAGGGCTGCACTCATTGGGACCATGACCAGTTGTTCTGGCTTTGGAGGTGGATCTCAAGGGGTCAGCTCTTCAGGTCAGAGCCACACACAGTGTCAAAAGTATTATTTTTTCCCCAGTAAGGCAAATTGCCCAGACTGTGCCCTCATTTATTCCCTAATAACCTGGCAACATTAACAAGAGTCTCCATGGGGATCTGAGGACATTGAGCGTCTCTCAGAGGGAACTGAGATTTTGCCAGGCCTGGCCCTAAATCTTTATTTTTCTCCCAGAAACCCTTTTTGCAAACAGTTTGCGGAAGCTGTCAGTAACCCTGATGGGCTGAAGGTTGTTTAGCAATTTAGTTTAACAGCTCCTTGTGGGTATTTTTTTCCTCTGCCCCTTAACTGAAGTGGAAAACAAAAATTCCTGTCAGCATGTATGCATCTGCTTCTGACATCTGCCAACAACATCACATGGCATTCATCATGTCTTGCAGACCAGCCGATCCCTGAAACCTTTCCCAGAAGCTCTGTTTTGGTGAAGGATGGTGCAGCGCTTCTGCAAGTCCCTTCCTTACTAAGATCTACAGGGCACTGGTAGCAAGTAGGAAAAAAATGGGGGGAAGAAAGATCTTCTGAGGCCACAGCAGGATTTGTAAGGTTCAAAATAGATAATTTCTATAAACTCTGCAAAACAACTGATGTGACTATTGGATAGCTCTCAGGAGATGTCCACCCCCTGTGTCTGCCATGAACCTGCTGAATTGTCTTCAGTGACTCGCTTTGCATCCCATGGCCTTCGTTTCACCATCTATAAATTAAGAGTATTGGTAACCATTTCCCTTCCAGCGTTTTGAGAAGTATTTACAATACTGTTCAATACACAAGACCATTGGCAATGGCAGTGATTCTCCCCCCTCTCCAATCGCGTGACTGCGTGCTTGTCACTTAATGCGCCTGCACCAGTGCGTGGAAAACAGTGTGGTCTGTTCGGTGACTTCAGAGAGGAAGGAAAAGAGAAAACGAGCGAGGCAGATGCAAGAGATTATATTTGGTGTTGCCCAGCTGTGTTTCTAATTTTGTGTCCCAGATGCTGGTCAGGTTCCAGAGGCAGACGTTCCTTCCAGCCCTATCTGGAAAAGAAAAAAGCCACTGTCAATGAACACGTTTGGGGTATTTTTCTCTTGATGAATTTGGAGAGAAGCTCTTATTTACTTTGTCAAGGAAGGGTTGCAGGTCTGGTCAGGTGTGTGCATGCTGGATCTCTAATGGAAATCTTATTCCAGGAGCTGGAAGATCTATTCTGTACATGGTGTGTAAACCCAGGTACTGTGTTCTCTGAGTTAAGAGAGCACAACATGGGTCAAGTGAGAGGTGAGAGGCTGGCACAGGAGGTCGTGTACTAAAGGAATGGCCATGATCTGAAGTTGCAGAGATGAGTCATGCCACTCATGAGAAGAACGACTTCTCTGTAAGGACAACCATGGTCTATGTCCATTTTTGTGAACGTGCTTGCCAAGTGCAGCGGGAGCATCCTGAAGAGTGAGAGGAGATGAAGCATGGTATGAAGACCCACCATGCAGATTTGACTGCAGGGCCTTGAACTGAGCAGCTGGTGTAGTTGAGGCTTATGCTGAATGATTTTCATGCAGTTATCAGATTTGGATTATCCAATTTTAGACCATCTTAGGGCTGTTCCAATTTATGGACTGTCACTGTGATGTAAAGGAGAGTCATCCAAGGGAAACCTTTGACAAACAGTGTCATCAGAGCCTTCCCTGGCAGGGAGCTTAAATCTTGTCTGTGCTAAAGCCAATGGGGGGTTTTACTACGGGCTTCAGGGTGGTTAGGCCATAGGATCCCTCCTTCTTGAGGAAGTTTCCAAGCTAGAACACAAAACAGAACAGTAATGTGAAGGAGCTGCTGTTTTCTATAATTGCCTTCACTGCTGACGTTCTCTTTTTCTTCAGTCAATCAACTCCTGCCTTAATTACACTTTAGAGAGTCCATGGACACCAGTATTTGCAGGGCTGATTCCCAGAAGCATTTACAAACCTGCCTTGTTTTTAAATGGACTGAATTGTGTTGCCTGTTAAAATAAATACACTTGTCAAATCCTTTTCTTCAACAGTCTTGCCTTACACCTCGCCTTGACGGTGCAATAATGGCTGTAAAAACAATTTAAAGGCCACTTTCTACCTACAGCCCTCCTCGGTCCTCAGACAAATGACAAGAAGGAGGTGGGAGAGTGAGGAACAATAAGCCTGTGCTCTGGGATAGTGTCACAGGGCTCAGACCCTTTGGCATCACTCTCAAAGACCGGTGAGACCAGGAGAACTGTATGCACTTGAGAAAATGCTGGGGGAAAGAAGAAAAGAGGAATTGATGGAAATATTCTACACAGATTATTAAAGGGAGGGGAGAAGCTCTGTGCTCTGTTGCTGTTGTGAGGCTTGGGGCTCTGGGATGGATGGGCTGCTTGGACCTGGTGGATCCCCTGAGTGATGTGCTCTGCCTGGAAGTTGGATGTGTCTGTCTGGTCCAGAGGATGTGGTTTCAAGCTTCTCAGCAGCTCAGGCATTACTGAGCTTTCACGTGCTGGGATGAGGGTTTGGAACCAGGCAGCTCCTGATATGGGAAAGAAGAGTGTGAAAATGGAGGTTGGACAGAGCTGACAGGTGAGCTGAAGCATCTCAGCCTTTCTGCTCCTGCAGAGAGAGAGGCCTCTAGAGGGTCATGCCCACACTCTCTAGTTGCTCCATCCACGGCAGTAACAACCAGGCTGCTTCTAAAAGCTTGCATATAGGCAAAGGTGGCAGTGAAGCAGAGCTGTTTTGCTGGTCCCCTGCTGCTCCCTGCAACTTCAGCCTCACTACATGCCAGGAAAGCATGGATGTCACGAGGAACATGATCAAGAACATCATCTTCATCATCATACTTGGAGATAGAGCCAGAGAGAAATCAAACTAGAGGATGGTTACCCCAAGTATAAATGAGTAAGTTATGCAAAGAGAAGAGGAACCATCCCTTGGACTGGTGTTACAAACTCATTTTTCCCAGATTGCTGATGATCCTTGTCTTCTCTGTCTTGCTGTTTGTTTGCATTAGCTTGGTAGAAGAGAAAGGTAGGTGTCTAAACGTCTTAACGAACGCTTCACAATGTTTGAATCTGACTTTCTCTCAGTGTACATAGGGTTTACATGCTTTGGGATGGGAGTCTCCACTCCCTGTTTCATGGAGGTGCTTCGTATTGGTTGTAAGAGTCTGTGGAGCTCTCTGATGTCATGAGGGCTTCATGACACTACATGCCATACAAAATAAGAGGAGGAGGTATCAGCGTCTTCATGTGTAGGGAGGCCTAATACAGGAGGAAAGAGATGACACTTATGGATAGCAGAATGAGGGACTTACTTAACTTTGGGGACATTTGTGTCAGAGCCGTGCTTTGAACTTGTACACTTTCCTGTCTAAGCAACTATTTAAATGCAAGACTTGAAACAGGGAGGTTGTGAGGTTGGAGAGCTCCTCATGAGACCTTAGCGAAAGGGTGAGTATCTCATGTATTGAAGTGCTAACATGGGGTATTTTTTACTTTGCTTGTTTTCTGGAGTCACCAGTGCTGCTCTACCTTGAAGGGTGCCTTCCTTCACAGCACACATCACACACCAGCGAGTTTGTGCTACACATCCTTCCGTGCCTCACCCATACTGCACTTGAGTTATACCAGTCCCCCTCCTTCCCCTTCACCCTTTACCCCTGGCCGTGCAGGGGAGGTCAGACTGCAGCAGCATCTTCCCCATACAGGGTTCACACCAGGGATCAAGACTACAGGGGATCTCTGAAGCAGGGGATGATCAGTGGAAGGCCTCAGCCCTACAGTGTGTGGGTATTTCCCACACCCCTTGCTATCCCACCAACAGAGAACTCGCAGGGAGGTCTCCTTGCTGGATGGTCCATGCACTAGGACGGGTCCATGCTTATGCTGCCTGTCTGCTGCTGCACGTTGGTTTTATGGCTCCTCAACAGCCTCATTTCAACCCTGCTTCAGAGGCACCCAGTGCTGAAAGGTCTCGCAGGAGGTTCAACACTGCATTCTGGGGCAGGGTGACTAAAGAAATGACCAGCTGTCCTGCAGTTCCCTCCTTCAGTAAATCCCCGAGAACTTTATATGGGAGAACTGAGTCCTAGCTTCATGATAGTGATGGAGAAACCATGGAACAGAGAGATGATGTGAGTTGTCTGAGCTGATTTGTCAAGCTGATAGCAAAGACAGAAAAGAGTCTGTTTTCTCCTGCACCCCAGTCAGATGGAGCTGAGTGCTTAAATCCCATGTTGTCTAATGCAGCTGTAATGTAAAAGAAGGGCAGAGCTCTGCGGAGTCAACATGAATTATAACCCCCATGCCAGGATCTGATCTAGTCTGGGACCTCCCTAGCTATCAGCTTCTGGATTTGAAGCCTTCTCTTGAGCTCATTCAAGAAAGAGGCCCAAAGAATTGCCACTCACACACCTCCCAGTGCAGCCAAAGAGTTAAATCACTTCCCATCGCTGAGCGGGATACAGAAACAACTTCTCCTGCTGCATCCGCAGCTGCCAACAGAGTTCAGTGGCAGCTTTATAAATCACACCTGAAGCAAATAAAAATGCTCTGTTCAAAACCAGCCCTTATCTCCTCTTGTTTGCGTTGGGCTATTTTGTTTCTGAAGGTCGTGGGTGGAAGCAGAAGGAGCTGTCACGGAGTGATGTATGTCGCCTTTGGCACTGGGTGACTAATTTGCTGTTAAAGCACAGTAACACGAAAGTGAATGGCAAAAGTGTGTGTGTCTGGGGGGTGTGTGTGAACACAAGAGATGAGAAAAGTTATAAAACAAGCACACAAGGTAAAGAAAAGTGAAAAGGGGAAAAAACCCCGAGATGTGTCTGCATAGCCTTCAAACCCCATGAAGCAGTTTAGAAAAAACGGGAAGGACAAAGGGAAAACCAAGGATTTCAGCCAGCTCCTGTCTTCTTCACTTTTTTTGTGTGTCTAGGAGGGGAAGGTTCCCTTTTACCTGGTACCTCTCAAATGCCAGGTAGTCTGGACAGTCTCTGCACACCTTATCAGGGGTCACTGTAATAAAAAAATGACATATTCACTCATGTAATCACTAACCTCTCAGCCTGGGAAGGAGGTAGGAAGTGGGAGGGGAGCTGTGACAGGGCAGCAGCCATTACACTTGCTAATAAGGTAATAAGAGAATTCAGTCCCAAGAATTTCCCTCAACATCTGTCCAATGTCTCTAAAAACTTCTGTCTGAACTGGATCATCACTTTTGGAAGGGTGTTAGATGATGCAAAACCCACTGCACTCTGGGAAAATTGGTTTAGTGGTTAATACCCTTGACTCTAAAAAAATCAGAGTTTTAGTTGAATCTGAAAATGCTGTATTTTAGCTCCGTGTCATTAGATCTTCTTATGGCTCTTCCTGGTAAACTACAGCATCTGCCTGTGGTTGGACATGAGCAACACAGGGCAGAATCTCAGCAGCCAGGTCCCTCCTGACTTGTCGGCAATGGAAAGAATGATATCGACAGTTCTTGTCTAAAAAGAGGCTTAATTCATTAAAAATATATATATATATCTCTGGGCAAGTCAGTGGAGATGGATTTTGCCCTGGTGCAAGCAAACCGCTCCTCTCTGAGCCTGGTACCTTACAAACACACACTCCCAGAGCTCATTCAGTCACCTTGATTGGCAAGAAATGCCTAAAACATGATGATTGGTATTTTTTGAGGTCCATGCCCTCTGTGGCAAAAGCCCTTTTCCCTGTTCAAAAAAACCCCGAAACAACACAAGAAACCAATTGGCATAAAGTTCCCTGGCAAGTGCTGGCGCTGAAGCCGTCAAGCAAGCACAAACAAGCCCAGTTTAATGTATGTCAAACTGGGCACCGCAAACCTTAGACAGCTGAGAAAATTTCAGCCAGATCTTGCCTGGCTCAGGAGCTCAAAGCACTTTGAAAATGTGAAGGAATTAAACCACATGTCCTGTCTGAGGTAGGTGAAGTATTTTTATCCCCATTTTATGGCTGGGTAAGCTCAGAGAGGGAGAGGTTAAGTGACTTGCTCAGTGTCACAGTCAGTTGCGGATGGAAGAGGCTGACCTGATGCATGCGTGTGTGTGTGTTCACATGTGTGTTTATACACACTTGCTCGAGAGTTTCTTTGCCTGTAAAGCACATAACTGTTTCCCCGAGAGCCCGTTTCCAGCACACGCCTTGTGCAGGGGCTGGGAACGGAGCCTGTGGATGAAAGAATCAAGATGAGGTCAAACAGGAACACAAGGACAAGTTGGCACAATAGTAGCTGGATAAAAGGATTAAGGAGTCGGCTGGGTTGTAGAAACAGGAAGCACTGTCTCTTCCTGAAGCGACTGGAATGAGTTCAAAGTGCCCTGCGTGGGATGCAAAAGCCGTGGGCTTTGAGGGGAGCGGGCAGGTCCAGCACACGTGTTTAGATGTGACCCGGCGGAGCTCAAAGTGGGATAGATCAGTCATCTGGGTCAAACCTCTAAAACTAAGGAGCTGAAATTCAGTTGCTCGCTGATTTGGATGCCTTCTTGGGTGACTAGAGCCAGCAACTGACAGTGGGAATCATTTGCTTTCCGTTAGCAGCCTGAAACGGGCAGCAGTCAGCTGCCCACCCATGGCCAAAGGTCACTGGAAGTGCCAAAAGGAATGAAGGTTCAGCAGGGGTCTGGCAGACATGACACTGAGACAAGCCACCCCTCTGGGGCAGTCATGTGACACTCCATGTTTACCAAATGGTACTAGATGCCTATTTAGGCACCTGAACCTTCCGTTTTATCATATGAAGACCACACAGGTCACTGTCTCCATGCGAACTAGAGCTGTCCATGTGGGTTTGATCAATTCCATCTGAGATGTCCTGGCTTCCAGCTGCTGATCCACACGGTCATGAGCTCTTTATCATTTCTGCCAGCTCCGTGTCAGTGTGTCAACAGGTTTCTTCCCACACTAGGCACCTCTATTTAGACAACTGAATTAAACAGCTGATCGGTAAAGCCAATGTATCCCAAACGATCATTCGGGTCACCCTGCAGATCACCCCACACACCTGCATTTGGACTAAACTGACTTCTGGCTGACTCTTCAATGACTATACGGCGACATAGCAACACAGAGGGACCTACATCTGTCTAAATTTGCAAGCTAAATGCTGCTGACAAAATCAGATGAATCCTACAACAATTAAAACAAGTGGAGCAAGGTCTGGGCTTGGAGGATATTAAAGAAGAGATGACAGTTAGCCTGGATAGATAACCCAGTACCCTGGTATACGAGAACTTGGAAAGCCTACTTTGTCTACTGTGATTTACTATTTAAGTCTTACACCTCTCTGATATGCTGACAAAAATAAGCTGTTCTCATGAAAATAACTTCAGTCTGTGGAACAAAAGCTATTTAAGTATCTCCTACACCAGAAGGGGAACGAAATTGTTAAATGCTTTCAGTCAGACAGAGCAAGCAGAACGCACAGGTAGTTTAGGAGCAGCACTGAACAGCCCCTTGGTAACACGTCAGGAGAAAACAGCCCACACTGAGGGTGGAGATTTCCAAAAGGGGCTGTAGGGAGAGAGGCCAGAAGGTGATGTCGGTTCTCCTCTATCGCATGTTCCTCCTGTTAACCTTTCTCCCTGTCAGCACCGTGAGGACAGCAGTAGCACCAGCATCATCACGAAACGGAGCATCTGAGAAGAGACTGAAACGCCTTTGTGTGGCTGTTGGATCCAGGGTGTCTTTGGAGATAAGTGGTTGTGCATCACTGGATGACCGGGCTGTCTCTGGTGTTGTGTGTTCACCGTCAGACAGGAGGACATACCTCTCCTTGTGTGATTTAACATGCAGAAAGGGTCTTCTGTAGATACACTGATGTGAATGAAGGGGAAAACCTGAAATACTTTTGGGAGTGTTTTAGATACCAAGCATTTAACATTTCTGTTTTAAATTATACTTCGACACCTAGTTAAAAACCAAAACCCACCAGCTGGTTTAAGTATGGAATAAAATCACTTCCTTAATCTTCAGCCTAAGAATTATTTTTAGGGTAGTGGGGTTTTTTTGTTGTTGTTGTTTTTGTTTTTTTTTTTCCAGAAAAAAAATTTAGTAACTGATTTATAAGCCAACTTTAAATAGTATCTACATCCTCTCATTCCAGTTCTATAAGCTTTGTTTTGTAACAGAACAAAACCAACCACTCCCACTTCACTGCCTCCCCAAATGTAATGTTTTAAAAAAATCTGTAATTTTGCACAGATTTAGGGGAGAATAAACCTTTCTTTTCTGAGGGAATCTCAGAGCTCCCTTCTCTCTTCATCAGGCTCCCTTCTCAGGAGCAAATCTGAGCTCACAGAAGTCAGGGGAGTGAAAGGGCAGATGCAGACTGCAGTGTGGATGGAGCCAGGCTCTAGCAATGGGTGGTTGTTGTGGGTGCTGGTACCTGGGGGATGTGATCCAGTCTGTGTCTGGGTGTCACTGCATTGGGAAGATCACCAAGCCAGCACAGAGATAACGAGGAATAAAATATGTCAGAAGTCAGGGAACAGAGATCAAAAAGGCATCCAGACCAGCCTGAATTCCAACTCCAAAATTACTTGCGATCCTTAAGTAAAATTGAGATTTTTGTGATCATGGAACCCTGTATGGAGGCAAACAGATGCTTGGAAATCCCTTCTACAACCCAAAAGAAAACCATCGAACAGGAAAGCAGAACCACAATGAAGTGAATATGCTGAAGGTTTACATTGTGCCTGGGCCATCATGTTCTGGAGTTATGATCTTTACTGGATATTTGAGGGCACAAGGAAAGATACTATGACACCAAGCTGAGTTTCTGAAGACCCATATCCAGCTCTTGCCTCTACTGTAGAGGCTGTGATATGGTCCAGCATCCAATCTGGAAAAAGGATATGCTGATTCCAGTTCTCTTCTTACACACTTTCTTTATGTTGCACACTCATTCGAGGCAGATCAGATCAACTCTCTTCTGTTTGGTTTTTCAAAGCTATCACCTGCAAATCCCAAAGGTGGCTTCAGCAGCCATCATCCTCCCACAGTGAGCTGCTATGGAGACGGTGACATCATGAGAATGTCTGGCAGGTGAAAAATTTCAGGTGGTGAAAAAGCGTCGGGGATCAGCTACACTCCTCCGAAGCACAGATCCTGTTTGATTTTCCATGCTTGCTCTGGACTGAGCAGAAATTGTGCACTGTGGAAGAAACACCCCGTTTCGGATAGAGAGGGAACATTTGGGTTTGTGTATTTCTGCACATCTGCCAAACCAGCCGCAAGGCAAGATATTTTTTTTCTTAAACCAACAGTCCAGGGAGAGCAAGAGACAGCTTCAGCAGGTGATGGACTGAGTATGTGGAGAGCAATGCTCACTGAAACCACCACCTCTCCTTGGCTGTAGAAGAATCTTAGGAGCGTGTTTCAGTTGTCAGAGTGCGGGGAGCAGCAACCAGCTGGGTTCCATCAGGGATTTCAACATGCACAAATTGCTGAGAGACCTCACACAGGGCCAAGGGGAGACTTTAAAGAGCTGGTGACCTGCCAGGCTATCTGAGGACATCTGAAGTGGCCCTGAGTAACGGAATGAGGCCTCTGATGACTCGTCAAAGATCCCACAAGAGACTGTGGCAGCAAACCCTGGTCTCTGCTCTGTAGAGGTTAACAATCCCTGCTCATAGCTC
>NW_010424950.1:20125-24383 GCF_000710305.1 Buceros rhinoceros silvestris | reverse complement strand
CCTGCTGACCTGGGAGGGGTAACTCTGAACCTTTTTCTTTGGCAGAGTCCAAAGTTCCTGGTTCAGGAAATCACCTGGAAGAGGTCTCAAAGGTCATAATCCATACCGTCTTTGACTCCACTGCTTCTGTGACACTGCTTCAGTAGCACAAATAAATCCTGTCTTCATTATTTTATCATTTCCCTTGAAGAAGCATTCATCTGTTTCCCCCACTCAATGAACATGGCCTTGTCAAAAGTCCCTTACACGTTTAAGATAATTCTTCGATTTCTCCTCTTTATTTCCAGAATAAAGAGGGATTCTCTTCTGTCTTTGATCATGTCATTTTTTCAAACCTTTGATCATTTTTGCTCCACCCCATTCCCAACTGATCTCAAAACCATATTAGAAACCAAAATGATGATAAAAATTACCCCCAAAAGGTGGGCTAGAGAGACATACGATAATCCAATAACATGGCCACACAATCAAGAATTTTGCAGATTTGGCCTAAATCTTGCCTGTTTGGTTCTTCCATACGGGCCACCTTCAGATAAGAAACATTTTGCTTTCCTCAGAAACACATTTAACCCTCGACTTTTCCACAGAGACTGCTAAAGAGATGACTAGTAGCTCCAAATGAGCAGTAATGGTTTGGACATAAGGGACATCCATCTAGGAGGGACCACCAGTTTTTCTTTATGGAAACCAGCAAACCTAGACACCTCTGGGAACCAACCTTCTGACGCTGTTGGCTTTTGCCACCTTGGGACCACTGACCCAGAAGAGCGGATGGGACTTAAACCCCATTTGCTAAATATTGGGTTTGTATTGTTTTGGCCCGATCCTCCCCATTGGGATTCCTAATTGAATTACTTGCGCCATGTGTAGCACCGAGGCAGTAATTACAGAAGATCTTGTGTTTGCCTGTGCTGCTGCTGAGGCTGAGCAAATGGGATTAGAATTCTTCCTCCCAAATCGGCAGTGCAAATTAAATGTTTATTCTTTCATGTGGGGAAAATGTCAGCTGTTTGAAATTACCTGCTAAAGATCTCAAATGGTTGGGAATCACGAAAGAGAAAAGCCTGACTTTGGACTGGAAATGTTCTGTAGGTTTGTTTGGGGTTTTTCTCCACCCCTTTTATCTCTGTGGATTGAGATCAACCCATTAAATAAACACATTTCTTCCATTTTTCTTTTCTTCTTCCTTTTTTTTCATTTGTTAAAGTCAGTGAAGTGCTCTAGACAGAACTGATCGTTTTACTTTTATAGCCTGTAAAATTCCAGGCTTAAAAGGATACTGTCAAGTCAAATTTTACTCCAAATTAAGCTTTGGGCCGGGAGTCAAGAGACATGAATTCTAATCCCAGTGACCTGCTGCGTGACCTGCTTCACCTCTGTATCTCAGCGTGCCTCTAGATAAAATGGATATACAATGCTCCTTTCTCAACGGCCTGTCTCTCCCATGATGGTCTCACACTTCCAGGTGCCACAAGACAGCTTTTCCCCCTTAAAGAAGAACGACACAGAAATAAAGGTTATTCAGTAGTCAAAGGAACAGGCTGTGGAGCCACTGTTAGCACTACGGGGCCAAAATTGTCCCCAGTGCTACTTCGCTGACGCCAGCTGGTGCTGAACATAGTCCAAGTGTGCACTCCGCTCCCTGAGGGACGTCAGTGGGGAAACGCAGCCAGTTAGAAAATGCAACCTGAAGAAAATCAATCTCTGCCCAGACAAGTTCACTCACATTCTTATCAGTGCCAGTCCCAGCTCTGACCTCACGCAATTTTGGAAGTCGCTGGTGAGGCTGTGGGAAGGACGCCAGCTTTCCGAACCCTGCGCGGTCTGACCTCTTCTGCCATCCTGCGTCTTACCTTGATCTCAAGGGTTACTCCAGAAGGCACCCATGGAGAATATTTTATTGCATGATGGTGACAAAGCAGACAGTATCTTCTAGAGCAAATCCTCTGTGTTCAGGGCTCTGTCAAATCAAAAGCTTCTCCCTTCCTTCTGCTCTGTGAATCCCTTCACATGCAGTAAGATCAATTGTCAAAACAAAGTGATGCCTGTGAGTGGTGCATGGAGCCTAGAGCAGAAGAGAGGCCACAGCCCTGACTGAGGGTGATCTCTAGCTGCAGAGACTGCGGGAATCAACAGTACATTTGCTCTAAGCTTGACCACTGCCAGGCTTTGTCTCTCATGGCCATATATGAATTACTCTGTCCTCACTCAAGCAGTGAGAATACCCACCTTGTACCTACCTGCAGACTGAAGAAATTCTGCACAAACCACTGTTAACCTCACACTTGAATTTGGCTTTCCAAGACACCCTTCCCTGGCCAGGGATGGTGGATGATATTCTTGGTAAAGGGATTCTAAAAGGAAGAAGGTAGAAAAAGGTCTCTCCCTCTCTCAAATCAGGGCCACTTAGGTGATGGACCCTGCAAGATGCCTGTTACACACATGCACCGGACCCAGTGCCAGATGGTGACTGACTTACTCTTCCTACTCAGACCATTGCATTGCCCATCTGCAGAGAGGGAAGTCTTCACATCCCCCATGGCCGAAACCATTGTTCTGCTTCAGACGGAAATACAGTCCGTTTATTTTGGAGTAGAAGAGATGAATGTGACCATCGGGATTGGAGGAGGCAACTTTCTGACAGACAGCCTGTTTCAGAGCATTCCCTCATGCTCCTTTTCAATGCAGCCCATGACAAAGTTTAACCCTCTGCAGTGTCCTACCCACCCCATACAGCCGTGGGCTGCCCACCCAAAGGGGAAATCCAAGGGGGTTTGCACCTCACCTGTGGTCCCGCTGAGCTGTGCTGCACCCCAGTGCTCTGAAAACCCCTGACAGATATGGCTTGAGGCCAAGCAACGGCTTGAATGGCGGTGATTTTACAAGCCCTGCCTTGTGTGGCTATTTTCATGCCCCCATTCCTCACTCTGGGAAACACTAGGGGACAGCCATAAATTTGTGATACATCATCGCTTGCACTCTAGGCTGAATGCAATATTCCCTCAGCGAGGCTTCATTAAGAGGAAATTCATGCCTTAAACACCTTGCAGCCTGCATTTTTGACAAGTCATCACATTTTTGTGTGCCCTGCTTTATTTTAAAGCCCCTCTAGTAATGACATTCCTGAACAGGGGCTGCTTTGCAGCTTGCAAAGGGGGAGCCTTTGTCATCTGGAAGCTGTGGAGAAGGAAAAATGTGATATAGAATTTGTGCTCCAGAGCAGAGGAACAACCTGCTGTGTAATTTTGGCTTCTCGGACACCCATACTGCTGTCCTTATTTTGGCAGGCAGGTCAAAACAGAGAGAATCTCCATGTCTTAAATGAGTAAGAAAATTATCACACATGAGCAGGACCTGCTGACACTTGTATAAGAGCATGGAGTATTTCTTCATCTGTACAAGACCCTGTGGGGAAGCGGTCTTCAAATTTCAGAGCCCACCTTGTGGCACAGAGTGATTAAAGCCTTTATCCGTGGGCACAAAACTGACTCCAGGGGGATCTCCTCCTAATTAAACCAGCACAAATAAGGAGAGAATAAGAGATCTTTCAAAAGAAATAGATTGCTTTGAGAAATTAAGCAAACAGGGCAATGCTTTCCAGCTTGGGTAACTCCGGAGGACTACCCGAATCCGTGTGTAGAATCAGAACAGAATGATTTGTTTTTGTGGAAATTCTGGGGAACTTCACTGACTGTTGGATTGACAAGTGATAGATAAGTGATTTTGATTTCGATTTTGCCTCGATTAAACTCTCACGCCAATTAAAATGAAGCCAATACAAGGCCTCCCAACCCCCAAACAGCCTCCACCCCTACCAATGCCTTTACCAAATACATCAGCAAGACTCAGGGGAGAAGAGCCAGATTTAAAGAGCTGAAGTTGCTGCCACCTCTGGAAGTTGTTGTGTCCTGACAGTTTACATGAGCTGCGGAGCCAGCTGTAATGATTTAAGATGACCACTTCCATCCAATGCATTTAATGAATATATCTCTTATGGTGATAACCATATGTAATTATGGGAGTGGAAGTCAAGCAGATTTGCTTAAACTAGTTTAATCGGTAACTTAAACTGATCCTATTAATGCTGGACCGAAGAAAACCAAGGTGTGCTGATAACCCATTATGTAGCTGTGCTATGAGTTAGGAACTGAGAGTTATAGTGCAGTAATGAACATCTGCAGACTGTCACCTCTTCAGTCACAACTGCTAACTTCAGAGATCATCTGCCCACCACCCCCAAGCAGCATGTCCCCATCTT
>NW_010424950.1:18909-20031 GCF_000710305.1 Buceros rhinoceros silvestris | reverse complement strand
CCTGCTGAATTCCTTCTGAAAACTTATTTAACAACGGGACAATTGTATGGTATGTTGTGGAGTCTGCTATGTCAGTGCTCAGGTGAACCAAGTCTGGGTGAATCTTCACCTTCAGTCCATCTGAACACAAGGGCTATGACCAAGGTAATCAGGATGTGCTCAGCACGCAGAACCTCATGAGTTGAGAAGTGTTTTTCAATGTGGTAGATTACCCCTAAAGATCTCACTGCTGCACAGAGCAGGTTCACTGAGACCTGAGTTCACAAGCTCCATGAGATTCATAGAACCACAGAATGGTTTGGGTTGGAAGGGACCTTAAAGATCTTCTAGTTCCAACCCCCCTCCAATGGGCAGGGACACCTTCCACTAGACCAGGTTGATCAATGCCCCTTCCAACCTGCCCGTGAACACTGCCAGGGCTCACGCATTCACGCTGTGTAAGAGGTTTCCTGTCACTCAGGTTGAAATCAGCAAATGGTCTGATGGTAAGATACAGCCTGAACCCAGCTTGGGCTTGGGAAATGGCACAGAAATTGTACTTGAGAATGCACAGAAATTACGAGAACAACAGATGAAGCCCATGAGACTTAATGGGACTTATTCCCTCCAAGGGGGGGCCTCAGTAACCTACTACCTACTATCTATCTATTTTTGCAAGTTGTCTGCTTTTCAGACACTGCAGGTTGCAGCCACAAACCAAAAAATTACTTCTCTTGCAGCCTGTGCCAAGGATGCATATTGCAGCAAAGCCCCAGTGGGTCACTTCTAACTCTTTGATTTGTGCCACCAGTGAAGGTCCTGCAACTGGGACCTTGTGCAAGAAGGAATGAATTGTGTTCCCCTGGAATAGAAAAGGGTGAGGCTAGTGTGCTCTCTGAGGTTATCATGCAATCACAGGCCCCATGGCTGCTATGTCAACTGAGCTGAGAAACGCGACTGAAACCCTCCAGGTTTAGCCACTTGTCACCACAAATTGTTTCAGTTCTCCACCTCCTCAGACCAGGATGACAGAGTGTAACTACAGCAGTGAGTTTCACCATGAGGAGGTGGAGCTCAAACACAGAATCAAGACAATGTGGCTTAAGACCATCGTCTGTTACATGGTTGTGTGAGCACGCTCTT
>NW_010424950.1:17357-18703 GCF_000710305.1 Buceros rhinoceros silvestris | reverse complement strand
AAGGTTTAGCACATCATACACCTGAAGACTATGCACATGGACAGGTACTAAGGCTGAGCTGTGAACCCATTAGGCCACTGGACATAATTACAGGCTCTTTCCTTGACCGAAGCAAATAAATTTCTCTCTGTTCTTCAAGAATTTGTACCTCCCCATATAATATTGCTGCTATTATTATTAACGTCATTGTGCGATAAGCAACCTACCATCTAAATTGTAAATTGTACCTTTCCCTGGTGATTTGTCATTCAGTCGAGTGTGAAAAGCTGCAGCTGGCCAAGGCAGACTTCACTTCGAAGACACACTGCCGCAGAAACGGCCCCTTTCTTTTTCTTCTATGAGATGCAAGAGGAGAACTCACCCTGACTTTGCAGCTAGAGGAAGTTCAGCTAAAATTCAGCTGAATACACTTTCCAAGAAGGTTTTACTTTGATATGTGATCACTGAAATGAGAGAATCTGGAGGAAGGACTTACTGATTCAAAGCATAGGTAGTGCACTGCTGCTGTCTATGCCATCGCTGCAGTACCCTTTCTTTTGGGGCCTGAGCAAGGGCATAAACCATGGAAAAATTATTTTCCATGGGTTGAAGTTCCATTTTCATGTGGGTTAATAGGGAGGAAGGATTCATGGTTCTAATCTCACATCAGATTCAGACTCAGAACCCTGCATGGAGCTGTCAGGCCCAGACTCATAGGAGTATTTGAACACCAAGGTCTCCTGGAAGCCAAGGGGAGACAGGAACTTACTTAAGTGCGTAAAAAAATCTGGGCCTCGGTTTCACTTCTGTCATGTGACAACGCTTCATGAAGGCTAAGGGTCTCACGAATCGTGTTTATCAGTTATGAATAAAAAGGATTGACAATGTTGAGGAAAAAATGAGTTGAGGAACAGCAATATCTCTTTATATTGTAGTTTAAAACCACACATGTGTTAAGAAGAGGGAAAGAAATCCACCTGAAAAAACCAGCTTCAAACCAAAATGGGTTACAGAAGAGATTTCCCCAGGGGAGGGACTGCAGCGGTCAGATTCTCCACCAGAATATGTGGACGAGGTCTCTGCAAGGGGGCTGGGCAGGAGCAGAAGGTGGCAAAGGTGTAGGTCAGAATAAGTGACATGTCGAAGGTTTGCAGGGAAGGACTCGAAGGCTGACTTCACACCTTCTGACCCTTCAAGCTGTGCCCAAGTTGGTAACCTACTTCCCTTTCAACCTGACTCCCTGAAGACCTGTTTGGGGGTAAACATCTAACGGCTGCTTGAAACAACTTCTCTTCCCTTTGAAGACATTTGAACGTTTGTTTTTCTTCCACTCTGTGGATTTCTTCTTCTTCTGTCCCTTCTCTTTC
>NW_010424950.1:0-17230 GCF_000710305.1 Buceros rhinoceros silvestris | reverse complement strand
TCTTTCCCTTCAGTCAAGAAGATGGAATAAATTAGCAAGCAGCATGTGAACCTCTGCTCTTGTTAGTTACACCTAAATACTACTAAGCCTATTAAGTTTATTCCTGGAACTGTCCTGTGCTACCACCCCCAATAACTTTCCTGTTCAGTAGATTCCATTTCCTTTGTTCTTACTTAATTTAGTTGCAGCCAGGGGCTCCAGCAACTGGCCCATTAGCTTGCTGCTAATTAGCTGGCACTAACAGCCTCTCGTTATTTGGGAGGCTTGGAGAATGTTTGCTCGGAGTCACATGGTGGGACAGCCTTTTAATATCAGCCATCCTGTCTAATTCTGCCTTTCCCCAGCTCCTCATATGGCTATCCAAGCTGAGCCCGCTGGCACCACTGGGGGTATTTTTATAACAGATGGAAAAGGAGAGCAAGGTATTTGGTGGCGCTCTTTTCTCTGGAGATTGTTCCTCCTCCACTGTGTCTGCGAAGGGTCAGGGACAATGTGTGAGCAGCACCTGTCACTGCAAAAGGACAGGAGAAGCAATTCTTTCCCTCCTGCCTGTCCCTGCTGCAGCAGGAGGCCTGTGACATTCCCCACGCTGAGCATAAAATTCTTCCTGTTATCTCCCACCATATGCTTCTCACCGAGGTCCTGGATTTGGGTATCGCATTATGGTGCTGCTGTCTTCTGCTCTGGGACTTTAACTGTAACGCCAGCGGCTGGCAGATGGCCGTCCCAGTGATGGTGACAATTACGCACCTCTGGCTGGTGGGTTTCCCAATCGTCTCCTCCCACCACCGTAAGGGCTGGGGAAGAGGGGTCCCAGATGCCACCCCACGGTGTGACACGTCGTCATATCGCACAATCGGGAGCATGAACCTTGGTCTCAGGCTTCCAGAGACCGCAGAGTTTGGGACACGCGCCAGCAGGTTGCAAAGAGCTGCAAACCTCCAAGCACCTGCCCCACTTGTCAGTGGATCAGGTGGTGTTTTTTCTGGCAAGCAGAGAGGTCTGGTGATCCAGGGAGCCCTGCAATGCTCCCCACACCCTCCACCAAACCCCAAAGATGCAACTTTTGGCACTTGCTTTTCACCAGGTGCCTCTCTTCCTTTGGTGTCAAAACAGGAAATGAGTCAAGCAGGGAAACACACACTCACATGAGGAACTGCCCTCATAACACTTGAGAAGAGACCGCCTCGGAGGTGTTTGTTATTCCTGGGCAAGGAGAAGGCATCTGGACATCGTTCCCTGAGGTGACATGGCAGTGGGCTGTCAGCAAAGGGTGGGGACAGGTCAAAAAAAGCTGGTGTCTTCTGACACCTTGTTTACTTATATCCTTCTGGCTCGTGATGATTCGTCTGAATCCATTTCTCAATCATCTGGAATGAACATCCAGTGCCTGGGATGCTCTGGGCTCTGTCTGGCCTCACACCATCCTGCCCCTTGCTCCATGACTTGGCTCTCCTGCATGTTCCACATCTCCCCCTCTGCTGCTAACCTCTGACAAGGCAAGCTCCATGCAGATGGAGGAGTGCCACCTACTTCAACATCACCTCGGGCCTGCCAATGACACAGTTCATAATCAACCAGCCTCGTAAAGCCTACACTCTTGGACTGAGGGACTTCTACATCATCCAGGAGGGAGAAGCAGCACGTGCTTCGTGCCTGAGTAGAGTCCTGAGCCATGGGTGTTCAAGGGGAGGTTTAGGTTGGATATTAGGGAAAATTTCTTTACAGAGAGGGCTGTGCAGCATTGGAACAGGCTGCCCAGGGAGGTGCTGGAGTCCCTGGGCACCTGGGGGTGCCCTGGAGGGATTAAATTCCTGCTATGTGTTAAATCCCTGAAGGGGTTTCCCAGCCCTGTGGATTTGGTGATGAGGGACATGGTTCAGGGACCCCGGCAGTGCAGGGGAATGGTTGGACTGGATGAGCTGAAAGGTCTCTCCCAACCAGGTGATTCTGTGATTCTGAGAAGTGTTGTACCAATGATGAGAGCAGAAAACTATGGTGCTGGTGTAATTTTGAACATGCCCTTTCATTCTTACCTTCATATCCTTCTCCTCTCAGAGAAGTTAAAGCACTTTACTGTGTTCCTGGCTCTGCCCCAGCCTCTCTGCAGGATCCGGATCAGAGTGGGAGGCTGCTTGGTGAGTCTCTTTATCACTTCATTGTCAGCCGCACCCCCCAGGACCCAAGAAGGGAGGAAAAGGCAAAGTGTGGCTGTGTTTCCTGCAATACAGCTGTTATCGTCACTCCATGACCTTGATCAGGAAGGCATAGGAAAGGAGGGGGAGCATAGATGCAGGAGAGCAAAATAAACTTTGTTGCCTGGCAGCCATGTGCTTTTGCATCGCCTGCAAGAAAAGGTGGGGAGGGACAAGCCCTGGAGCCCCTGATGTGGGAAGCAGCCCACAGAACCTCTTTGTGCTGCTTAATGCACTGCAGAGGAGGTCCGTGTCCAAAATCACCTCTGCTGACTCGCACAGAAGATGCATCTGAGCATCACTGGCTCCCAGTGGGCACCACAAGAGCAGAGCAGCCCAATAAGAGGGCACCGTGCCCAGCTGGCATTGCATAAGAGCCCAGGAGGAGTCGCTTTGGTGCTGTATGCGCCTGTCCATCGAAGATACCTGCAACTCCACATTATGCAGGCAGGCTCAGTTCCAAGTCCTCTTCCTCCCTCATTGTGACTTTTCACCCATAAGTTTTGGTGGGTTTGGTTCCATTATCTTTTAACAGAACAGGGCTTATTTTTTCCCTTCCTCGAAGGATTAAAGGTTTCTTTAGTCATAGCCAGACTGGACTATTGCTTCAAAGAGCCTTTGTGGCTGAGATTCAGCTATTAGGAAAAGCGTGAGAGTTAGTGTCTACATGTGTATGTGCATTTACACGTGTCTGTACATAAATTGCATGTATATATGCATGTGTATACACACAAACTGTTACATATGTGTACCTGGTTCCCACAGAAGGTGTTTTATTTAATACATATCTAACTGCGTGTGTATATAAGCTTGTATGTGTGTGCCTGTGCATATGCGTGTGTAAATAAGTGAATATAAGTAGAGAGAAAAAGGAGGGGGCATGTGTGACATCGTGGGATGGCGTCATATCCTGTTAAATAGCTCATGGTCCCTCTGTTTCCCTCGTGTCCTCTGATTCTCTCTATATTAACAAGGCACAGGATCTGGCTTTCTGGCATCGTTCTGACCAGGACAGGCAAACGTTTCCCCATACAAGCCCCAGAACTGGGAAGGGGGTTCTTCTCTGCTATGGATATAACTGTCCTTTCTGCACACCTCAATTTTTATCATGCGTGCATTGTTTGTGCTCATGTCTTTGTCAACCCAAATGGACAGAGCTAGGCAACATTTAAATAGTTTTTCAAAGCTGGATTTAAGTCATGTTTTTGTTAAAATCCTGTAACAAGTTTCGACCTTCCCAGGGATATTGTGGATATCAGTCTATGGCTCATAATTTCAAGGTGGCAACAGGAAAAGAACCCAGATACTCTTGTTTACAAACTGCTTCTACATAAGGTTCTTCATCGCAAGGTTCATGGCATGCAGTCGGACCATGTTTATTCAATGTACTAGCGGTTGAACCGAAACACAAAACTAACAGCCAGCGAATGAAAATACCATCTCAGTGGAAGTTCATTCCAGATCCTGGCTGGCTGGTTAAAGGAAAGGCTCTGTCCTCGAGGGACTTTGGTTCTGAACAAAGCAGAGGAGTACTCCCATGCAGCGGGTTATATTTGACTACACTGTGAATTCAAATCTTTTTCCTAGGTCCTACAAAAACGCTGCCTTCAGGTGACCCAGACCTACCTGAAGACTCATTCAAGCAAGGGAACTGGTAGTGTCTGATATGACTTGCAGCCATAGGCCTCCTTGGTTTATGAGCGGATACAGGTGCTGGAGTGTACTAATGCAGCAACTCCCCATGTCTCCTCTTTTTGGAAAGGACTTCAGACTTGGGTTCTCATTGACTTATAGAAAATTATTATTGGAGGAAAGACAGGCGGCAGGCTTGAGATTTCTTTGGGAAATCATCTGTGTCAGCACCACTTAGACACTGGACCCAAAATGTGGAAGAGCGCCAGGAGAAAAGCAGTCTCAGTGAACATGCGTAGGACAGGGAAATTAAATTCATTAGGTAAGAAGATAGCCAAGCTCCCTAGGAGCTACCTCAAAGGCATTTCCTCCAATTGTTTAGACCTTTGCTTTTAGCATCATGCATTCTCCCTTCCCCTCCCACCCGAGCGTTTGCCGGGAACCATCCGAAGGCTGGAGGCATTTGTCATGGAAGCGGCACGTAAAAGGCAGCCTGCCACAGTATCCATTGCGTGTCAACAGATCTCTCTTTCAAATGCTTTGTAAACAGCTTGCCCTGGTGGCCTCCATATCAGTGAAGTTTTTTTATTGTTTTTCCAAGTATTTATTATCTTGTCCTTTTCCTTTTCCATGTACCATGTCTCATGATGCTTCATAACACTTTGACATTTAATATCCATTTTGGAGGAATCATTTAATCATTTCTGACCTCTTCTTCTTCCTCTCTGAGGGGGATATCCTGCACATCTACTGCTCTTTGTTCTTGTCTATCATCATGCTAGACTTCTGCCCAGATTGCACTCACTGCTCAGCTCTGCTGCTGATCAGAAAAGGACCATCTCCTTGTTTCTGAAACAATCTCTCAGCTGAGATTCAGGGCACTATAGGACACAACGTGAGAGAGTCCATCAGCTGAAGAACTCAGTATTCAAACAGAATAAGGATGTGTTTTCACGGTTAATGAGTGAAGCTAAGATGCAAATTCTTCAGTGATGTCATCTCACAGTTGTAAGACTGCCACAGTCACAGAAACAGACTTCGTGTGCCCTCTTAAACTCTCTCTGGTGTTGGCTTATGCTAAACACATCACGCTTGACACCACCATGGGACTGAAAATGCAGTGCTGGCCTCTTACCATGACTCACCTGACGATAATGAACTTATTAAGGTGAGTTCAGTAGCTGATTCGATCCTCTGGCCATTTTCGAAATGTGGGAAGCGTTTAATTTATTTCCACCTGCCAGAAGTTACAGCCGTACCTGAATGGTCTGTTGAGGAAAAATAATCATATATGACAAAGTTCCATTTGTTGAAGCTATTTCAAATGCCCATTTAAGAGCAAGATGAATTACGACCTGTTTGTTGACTATGCAGAGCTTGAGATGACCGTTATGGATCAAGACATAAGGGAGCAGCAAAGCAGGACTTCTCCATGACGATAGAGCAAACCAAGCTGGGCTACGCTTTTGCTGAACTTAAACTGAGCTCCTGGACCAGTGAGCAGAGGTCTCAGGAGAGGCCAGCTGGTGCCTGTTAGTGAACTCACGGACCTGACAGAGGCGGACATTTTTGATATGCAACACCCCCCACTGCCACGCTGGAAAACACTAGTAAAACTGAGACTAGAACCTAGACAGCAGTTTATTGTGACATCTCAGCTATCAGCTCTGTCAAGCATGATACCTCCTGAATGACTTCCACAAAGGTTCTTCGGTTTCCATTTCAATCCAAAAATTCAGTGGTCACTATGTTTATCTGTTACCTTGAAAATTGACACCCCTCAAATGGATATCATTGAAAAAAAATAGCCTGGAAACAGTTTCCTCTTCACCCAGTTAAATCTATTTAGAGCTGCTATGAATAAGCCACCAGTGAAATCCTAGGAGAGATGCAGCACAATGTTGTGTTGCCTACTCAGGCTAAGTCACAATTATTACTGCACTTCTGCTTCCCAAGATACCGCCCATTTTCAACAAAAATCCTGATAAATCGAGATACTTTGACTTAGAGCTTAGTGCATTGGGTTTATCAGGAGAAAATAAAGAGAAAATGTGGTTACAGTTTTTAAAGTGCAAGTACTTGCAGAGAAGCCAGTCAGACAGGACCCTTTGCATGTGTCACCTCAGAATGTCAAAAAAGGGAAATTCAACAAGCTGTATCCTTTTAATACCTAAACTACTGGATTTATACATTCATTGAGAGCGGTTACAAGACACCTATCTCACAATACCCATTTTCATTAGCTGAACACTAACTCAGATGTATTTACTTCATTTCCACATTAATATCACCATTTAGGTCACTGTGACCTCAAAATCCATCAAAATTCTCCCTGTCAAACAGCCTTGGATCAGAAATTACTTGGGAAGTTTTCCTCATCACAGTGTCAGAACATCCTTGGTACCCCACTTCAACACGTGCCAGCCCAACAAATTAGCACATCCGATAGCTTTCCTGCCTTGTTACCCAATTAACGAAAACCACATGCCTTCTCCTGTGTCAGACGTAAATTCTTTCCTGCATGCCATTATGCCAACGAGCATCAATTCCTCGCCTCTGGGCTCCCAGGGGCCCAATTCCTTTTGTTTGTACGATACAGCTGCCCAAAGCCTTAAAGAGATTGAGCGGAGAAGTTACTTGATAGTCTGCTTCTGAAGAAGATGGTGAGGCTGACCCAGACTGTCATGATGGACAGAGTCTTCCTTGTCGGCCAGGCAGCTCTGCTGTACCGCGGATTCAGACACAAAACCAGAAGATAACACGAAATTTAAAGGAAAATCATCCCACCCCCCACCCTTGGCTATGCTTCAGCACCTGACTCACTCATTGGGTGAGGTCTTCCTCTAAAATCTGATTCCTATGAAAGCTTTTCATCCAGGTCCTTTCAGGAGAAGGTGGTAGGCTCTGCCATGCCTTTAATGATTCGTATTTAAATGCCTCTTTAGGAAAGCCTGATAATGATCATGCCTTTTTCCAAGCACTTTCCTCACACAACCTCCATGTAAAACACCAAGTTAATGCTAGATGTGTTTAGGAAGTAGTTAGCAGGGGCCAGAAATTTCAATGAAATGGAAAAGAAGTGACTGTTTTCATGGCTTGGATGAACTTAAGATTGTGGATATGCATTTTTGGTTGAAAGACACCTTTGGGGTGTATTAGTCTAAACAGAACAAAATAACTACACCAGGAGAGTCAGCAAAAGATAAAACCAAGGTGGACCAGCAATCTGGAAGACATTTCAAAGAACCACAGAAAAGGAAGATTGGAAAGAAACTCAAGAAGTCATCTAGTTTAGGGCTGATTAAGTATTCCTGATGTGGCATTTTTGTTTACAACTGCCAATAATGAACAGTTTTCTCCTCCCCACTCCCAGTCAGGTTTGGTTCTTGTCTTGCTCTGCCACTAAGATTATGTCTTGATCTCACATGAGTTTCAGAGGTGCCTTCCTAGCCTGTGACCTCTCCTGTCCACACCAAACAGAGACATTTGCCCCTCTCCTTTCCATAGGAGCAGCTGCCATCGCTGCAGACTGTTGTCATCATTCTTTTTCTCTGTTCCAGTCTATTCCTTTAGGTGATGTTGATCAGACCATTACATTTACTGGATCCCAGTGGACAGAGACAGGTAAAGTCCTCCATACCAGTGCTCTACAGTGTCTTGAGGACTATGCAAGTTTTATTCTCTTCTTCATCATATATATTATTTCTTTGTATGCCCAAATGATCTCTAAAATGAAAGGGTGACATATCCATAATAATCTGCTTTTAAAACTCTCTTTGGGCATGGAGAAGATCTGTTTGGATGAAATTACAGGGTATCTGCTAGATGAGTTAATAGAAATATCTGAGAATTAGGTGTCTCAGTCTGAGCTAAACAACTGTGGCTCGCTCTCTCTAGACACCCAAGAGGAACAGGAACTCCGAGTGAAGCATTAGACTTATTTTAGATGTCTGCATCAGGATGATGCTAGTTGGCCTCCAGAGTTCCCTTCAGAAAGGCAAAATTCCACATTATACATCTAAGAATTCATCACCTGATATTCCTTCATTTTGCCTTTTATCTTATTTTTTGGAATTAAGTTTTTGAGCTACATTTGTCTGTTATTTTAGCAAATTCTGTTTGATACTCTGCCAAGAACACTAATCAGCACCAGCTAAGATTAGTAATTACAGATAGGATAATTAATTTTGGAGGTTGGATCTAATTATGATTCCAGCGTCCACTGGCTAAGAACCCTTTATTAGCTTACGTTAGTAACATTGCTGTTGGTTTGAACAGATACATTCACACAGCACCGAAATTGCAGCATTAGGGCTCAGGTTGTGAGGCTTCTCCTGTCAGAAAAGGCCCTGGGGGTGTTGGTGACAGCATCTCAGTTTTTGGTAGACTGTACGTTTATAACAGAATCCCACCTAACACGTCTTAAAATTCAGTCTTAAAATATGCCCTGTCAAAAACGTCTCCGCATGCATAACCAATGTTTCTAGCTCCCAGAATGCCTGATGCAGATCTAATCAGCCGGTGGAGGTGAGAGGGTGATTTATCTCACCCTACAGCAAACAGCCGCTGGCTTAGTCCATCTCTCTGTAGGCTCCGTTACTGCCCTGGCCAGTTTCCCAAAAATCCTTTCCCAAAGCATTGGCTCTATCTTTCCCAGTTTTAACATCTCCAGCAAGTGTATCTACGTCCAAGCTCGATGCCCAATCTTCCCTTACAGTTAAAAGGGAGAAATAGTCACTTGAAGACACAAATTATCCCTCCTTATTTCAGACTTCGATGTTGGGATGAAGAGTCGCTGTCGTGTGCTGGCTGCAGCGGGACACCTGATGATTGGCTCATATGGACATGTCTGCACTAAACTGTAGCTTTATGGAGTAGGGGGGATGGCTTGAGCTCTGGATGTCCTACACCCCTTCAGCATGGGTTTGGGTGGAGACGGCACGTGCTGATGCTAGGAAGGAGCTGATGTTTAACACCTCAGTTCCTAACCATAAATCTGGTGTGCAAGCCATGGGTGAAAGATCCCACGTGACCCCCTGTTCCCTGCTGCACAATGTAGACATTCATAACCTATTCCATGAGTTGTCTTTGTGCAAAATGTCCCTGTGGCTGGTAATGTTGAAAGATGTTTTGGTTTTGCAACGCTGCTGAAAGGCTGCCAAGAGGATGATTTGAGTGTGGAGAATTTTTTTCCTTGTTTTTTGGATCTTTGCTTGCCTAAGGTGGTTGACTTTGGAAATCTAGGCTTTGAGGAAAAGCTGGAGTGGGGAAAGGGAGAAGTTGTTCATGTGGGTGTTAGAAATGCTGCCGTAAGAGGCCATTCCTGGAGAATTAAACATGACGACAAGGCATGGGAGCCAGTTCATCTCGGGAGGCCAACACTCCCTTCAGAGCCTTTCAAACATGAAAACAGAGTCTTAAACCCAAGAGTGTTCCAGAGCACTAGTTGGAAACTCCTCTTCAAGCAGTGCTTTGGCCACAGGGTGGTGCGGTGTGCCAGGACTCAGCCAGGCAGGTTTGTATTCCCTGAAGTTGACTAGCCAGCAGCAGCCCAGGAGCCACGGACAACTGTGTGTGCTCCGATTTCCTTCTGGAAGGCAAGGATAAGAGAATAACATCCCATCTAAAAGAGACAGAGGTTGCAGCAAGCTCCTGCTGTTAAACTCCACGGCTTTGAAGCCTCAGACCCGTCCTGAGAACCTCTTGCAGGTTTGAGCTATGCTACAAGGCCCTGAAGGAAAAATAGTTTTTTCACCAAACTGATGTCGCTTTTCATGGAACCATCAACGCCAAAGCTTCAGAGTGATCAAAGAGATACTGATGTAATGGCCAGAGGTGAAGGAGAAAGAGGTCTGTCACGAAGTGCATGGAGTACACACAGGTCACCCCATGAACAACCGGGCTTTACTCCATCATCTGCAAACCAGTTCCAAGACTTCTCTCCCAGTTTTAAACCCGTATGGTGGGGGTTGCTGGTTGGCCTGGGTAAGGTGATCCAGCTGCCTAAATGTGGGACTCTGTGACAGAGGAGGGGACAGTGGATTAGGTTGGCTGCTGGGTACCCTCTGAGATCTTACCTACAAGGTTTACTTTCCACTTCAGCATCACCCACAGCATCCCTGTGCCTCTCTGTTTTGCTTGTTTAATTCACAAGTGTCTCAGAAGAAGGGAAGGAGAAAGGGTTCATGTAGAAGAGAACAGTGACCTGCTCATGGCTAAAAGCACGAAGGTCTGTTCTTGACTTATGCTCCACTGTAATAGAGATAAATTGGTAGGACAAGGTTCTTTTTTAAGATGGACACCTGAAGTTTGCAAGTCTGCTGGACCTGCTGCGGGTAATGAAGACAGCTAACAGCAAAGCTGGGGCTCCTGATCCTGTCTTCATCTGCTCTTGGAGCAAGCTGATGAGCAAAGCAGAAATGAAAATGATAAATGATCAGGCGCTGGTGCATGGGGAGGGCTGGACTGGGAAGGAAGACCACATCAGGCTCCCTTGTCCGGAAAGGCATTTATCTTCTGCTTGCTCCTCCAGCCAGCTTTCACTGAAGTTGAAAGCCAACGATGATGAATATGCAGCAGGACAAACTGTCATGCTAAACAGCTTTGCACAGCGCGTGACAAGGTTTTGCTTGCGAGGAGGACAGAGGGCTGAATCAGTGGTAAGAGATAAACTTGTCACCTTTGCTGCTGATAGACAAGAAGGTCACCTTCACCCAAGGGGAGTTTAAATAAACAAGTGATGTTCAGGGCTACAGCAAGATCAACACTTACTCATAGTCTGTTCTTCCAAAATGAGCATCGTAGAAGCAGATTCAGCTAAGCCAGAGTCACCAGAGTCACAGTGAAAACTGAGAGCTCCCTTCAGATGTGTAAAATCTCTCAGGTCTGGTGGGAGAGTCTCCATTGTTGGCTTCTGCACCTCCTGCAGTTAGAGGGCAGCCGCCCTTCTGGTTGAAGGTTTGATTCACCATGTCACTGCTAATCTTGACCCACGTCCAGGACAGCTGGGGAAGGGTGGAAGCACTTTGCTGTAATATTGAGAACTAGGAAGAGCTTCTTGGGGACCTCCTGCCCAGGAAAGCCCCATGCCTTGACACATTCTACAAACCCCTAACTGTGCTGCTGCCCCGTAGGATGAACTGTTGTGGGCCCTCCCTCATCACATGACATGAAATGCTACTTGTGACGTCTTTCTCCATTCCCTGGGAAAAGATAGGGCTGTGCCCGGGGAGTCTCCTGTTGTCAGCCCAGTACAGAAGCACAGGGAGAAGGGTAGTCTGGAGCAGCGTCACTGAGCAATGAGCTGTAAGAAAGGGCTACTAAGTCCTGTCAAGTGAGCTGGGAGAGCTGTCATTGGTGGTAAAGGGATATAAACTCACCCTGAAAATGGCGGGGAAAGGAAAACATTCTAAGGATCACAGAATTATAAAATTGTTTGTGTTGGAAGAAGACCATTAATGTCATTAAGTCCAATGATTAACTCACACTTCCAGGTCCCCCCTGACCCCTGGCCCTCAGCACCACCTCCACACGGCTGGGAAACCCCTCCAGCCATGGGGACTCCACCACTGCCCTGGGCAGCCTGCGACAGCCCTGCACAACCCCAGCGGGGAAGAGATTCTGCCTCAGGGACAACCTCAACCTCCCCTGCGCAACTTGAGGCTGGTTCCTTTCATCCTGTCACTTGTTACAAGGGAGAAAAGACTGATCCCCCCTCACTCCAACCACCTGCAGGGAGTCTCCCCTGAGCTTTCTTTTCTCCAGGCTAAATCCCCCTGGATCCCTCAGCCGCTCCTCGTAAGACTTGTGCTCCACACCCTGCACCAGCTTCTTTGTCCTTCTCTGGACACACTCCAGACCCTTAATGTCCTTGTAGTGAGGGGCCCAAACTGAACCCAGGATTCAAGGTGTTTTGGGAGACAAGTTTTTCCACATGAAGTGGTTTCTGGGCCAGATCTGTGGTAGAGGGAGTTTCTTAGAGCTCTTAATTCAGTGTAAGTACAGGGGAAGAGGCTTTGAGCATGACAGAGTAGGAGGAGATAGTAGTTTTAAGAAGGTTTTAGGTGCTGTTTCACGTTGTACAAGCCAGAGAGGAAAATAGGACCCGGATAAGCCTGGGAAGCAGGAACAGAGATTAAATTGTACTTGAAGGTAGCTACTACGGCTTTGCTGTCAGAACAGAAAGATGCATCAAGCTGAGACATGTTGGCAACTGTGTTGGCTCTGGTGGTATTCACACTTTCATTCAGGACAAAGGTGATGTAAGAAGGATCTTGTTCTGGGCTGCAAGGTATGTTCCAAAATGGGATTAAAATTCAAATGACCTTGGTACATTGAGAATGGCCTGTAAAAGAAAAGACCCAATGGGCTGTAAGTCAGGGGATGTATTTTCGCCTTTTCAAGTCCATCTGAAGCAAAAGGGAACAATTGCAAAATGTAGAAAATTAAAGGCAGGTGGCAAGTTCAAGCCAACACAACAGGGTGGTTTCTCATAGCTGGGTATGGATATGAGTTCACTACATGGGTAACAAGCGGGTGTAAGTCCTTGACTCCGGACAGAGGGTTTTCAGGAGTTCATGGGGAAGCTAAACACATCAGTGGAAGAGAAGACCATTAAAAGGTACAACATGCAGAGAAATCATGTCCAGCTGAGGAATTCCCAAAGGCAGAAACTGTTACAGACTGTGAGAGTACTTGATGGAAACATTGCCATTTGCCCCCTGCATTCTTACACTCATTTGGTGTTTGCGACTTGCTGAAATAGGATACTGCGTTAGGTGGATGTTTGGTCTGACCCATTTGGCTGTTTTTATGTCCTAACCCCCCAACAGGCTCTGGGCCTTGGAGCAAGATCTTCAGCCTGTCAGTTAATTTAGTCTGGCTCACCTGCAGCCCGCAGCACCCAGCAGGAGACGGGACTGTTTATAAGCTGACAAGTTTCAAACGGGGGTTTTTTAGCAGCTGTTGAGTCAAATGGTAGGAGATGCTCAGGTAGATTATTTTAGCCATGAATGGAGACAATTTTTGTGAAGAACCTGGAATTCATCTGCTTGCATCTGTTTCTCCCTCTGGCAGCTCAGCACCTTGTCTCCAACTCAGGACACTTGGCTGCAGCCCTCACTCAGGTGTATTAGAGAATTGTGTGTTCTTCCACATCTAGCCGTGGGGAAATAGCACATAAACACCCCCAGTGGCTACTTGTCATCCTACAGCTCAAGTGCTTTTCAAGAGGACAACCAGATATTAAGGAAACTCAAGACTGACAGCAGTGCTCTGAAAAATCCTGTGACCATTGTCCAGCAGAGATTTCTGGCCTTAAAGAGGGAGGACGATTGGTCCCCATTGGTCATGGGGACTGTTGCTCATAATCCCTTTTGCTAGTCTAAATCCTGGAAGTTAATGCACTAAACCAAGGACTGAACAACCATTTCTCTCCTATCTGCTGCAGGAATGGGAAGGACTGTGCAAACATAAACTAGCACAACAAGATGAGTCAGGGAAATACTGATTGTGTCCTCTTGGGGTGGAAGTCATATTCTGCTTCTCTCCATGGGTACAGCACCAGTGATGAGCTCTCCTTCCAAAGACAAAGTAAAATGACCTGCCCAAAGGCACATGGTGGCAGTGTCAGTAGTGGCACCTGGCTCTCCTGGAGAGGTTGGGTTGTGCGTCTACAGAGCCATTAGTAGAAATGTACCCTTGTCCCATTCCTTCCACTTTGCTCTTTTTCCTCACTGTCCCTTCTGTCATTTCACTCCCTCCGCCGAGAGGAGGATGAACATCACCTCCAGAGGAAGTACTCTGGGAAGTCAAAGGTGAGTGAGCCTGCTTACACACACTTGACCAAAAAGCAGAGGTTTCCTGGCATTTCAGCTTTGGCAGCTGCAATGTTTTTGCTCTTCATAAATCAGACCTAGTCTGGTCACATGTTCCCAGCCACCAGCTGAATGCAGTAAGCACCACTGGGAACACAAATCCTGATCTTCAGATGTCATTGATAGCTATTCAAGGAGCAAAAGAAAAAAAAAAAGCAAGAAAAGAGATGTATCGGGAGAAAAAATATTTTCATAGCACTTCTTCTGGGCCATGTAACACTGCACTGCAGCTGAAATCAATAGCTCACCACCAGCTCATGTTGGATGGGGATCTGACTCTACCAAACACGTCTTGCCTGTCATGTCTGGTCGGGGGCTTGCATGGAGACCTTGCAGTTGCTCAAGGAGAGCGGGAAAGAAACTGTGTGCCCTCCTACCCTTAGAGGCAGGCTGAGCTTTCTGGTGGTGTTAATCTCGGCTGGCAATGAATCTGTCAGTAGCACATAACTTACCAGCAGCGTAAAATAGCGACAGCCTGAGCCGGGAGGGCTGAGAGGAGCTGGGAGTCCTCTGAGTCTACTTTACTTTCTCTTCTTGCCTTCTAGGCAATTTATTCTGGGGATGACGCGTTCATGTGTCTTAGCACAGAATCATAAAATCATTTTGGTTGGGAAAGACCTTTAAGATGCACACATCTTTGTGATAGGGCTGTAATAACTAACAATGCCAGTGAAGGTGTTAGCATGCAAAGTCTTTAATAAAGAGCTTCCGCTATGATCTCTGGGATGAATCAGAGATGCACTGAGCTTTCAGCATCTAAAAGAAGAACTTCCTCATGATGTAAGCTGGATGTGATATTCTGCATCTTCTACCTCCTTCTGTCAGGTACAGCTGTGAAAGAGCTGCGCTGTTGCTCCCTGGACGTGGCCATATATTTGGAGTGGTTACAGGGAACATCTTTGTTTTCTGCTAAATACTCAGGGGATGAAAGATTATGACTAAATGTCATAATTATAAATAATAAATATTGCAGTGTAATAGTAATATTATAGTAATTTTTATCTGAGAGAAGGAGGAGAGAGATAAAACCCCAAACAAAACTTTCTGTCCACTAGTTTGTGAGACACAGAAAGCACAATCTCACGTTTTAGAGCTGGAGGTCAGGACCCAGGCATGATGCTGTTTGCCCAGCAGAAGGAGCTCTACATTATCAGAAGGCCATCCGCTGCTCCAGCAGCACTGAATGAGTTATTCCACCAGATGCTGGATTTTCAGCTTTCTGCTCCCTGCCCAGAGCAGGAGCAGCTTGGAGACTCATTGGGTTGCTGCTATAGAAGAGGGTATGTGTACTTGTGGAAAACGTATGTCATTTGCTGAGCTGCTCAGGTCATTGTATCCTGTCAGATGTGGATGGAAAGGAAGCAGAAATGGATTGAGACCAGCATCTTCTCAGGGAGTGAAATGGGCTGCATCACAAGAGAATGTCCCACATGGGTTTCATAGGATCGAGCGCATAGGGTGGCATGCAGACCTTCAACTCCAATTCTTGATGCCCGTTCCATCAGAGCTCAAAGAATGTTTCACACATTTTCCCACATCCTAAATGCAAGGAGTACTGCCAACATCCAGGGCCGGCAGGAGCTAAAATCCAGCGTGATGTCCCAGAGAAGAGACTGAAAGCATTGCCTATGCCTGAGGGTCCTGTTGCAAGCAGCAGTGTCTTGGCTAGAAGGTCCAAGATAAACTCAAGAGGTTCATACCAGGGAGGAGCACTGCTAAAGGTGACTGAGGACCTCCAAAAGTCAGGGGGAAGCTGATGTGAAAGAGGAGAGGCTACACAGTTTCTGCAAGCATGAGAAAAACGACGTGTGGAGAAAAACCACAGGTTCTGAATTTCCACCGGTAATCAACTGTGTGCAAAAATCCCGCTCCCTTTGCAGCGACGTGTACGTGCTCAGGTGCTGGGTAGAATATTTGTTATTTCAGAGTTACTGCACAGTTCACGTAGACTGAAAGAAGAACAGATGTATTGTTTCCTGTTAACCAAAATGATTTAAGCAATCACACTTCCTGCCAGAGACTATTGGATGGCTTAGGAATGCATAATGGGCTTTACTCTTACCTGTCTTTAAGATTTTCCCTTTTAAAACAGTTTAAACAGGAAGAACTATCTCAGAGGATCAAAAAAAGGACAGTTTTCCTCCGTCTTCCAAATTAAATAAAATCTTGGAAATTTGTCTCCCGTTCATTTAATTTGAAAAATGGTAATTGCAATTTTCAGATCAGTCATAGGACATCTTAAGATAATTAAATCCTGGTGTTTTTGTAAAAATAGCAATGACATTGTAGCAAAATTCACAAATTATGGGGAAAAAAAAGGAATACAGTGGATCATGAAAAATCTAGAGCCCTATTGTTCTAGATGCTCTATTAACATAATTTTAAAACATGATTATTTTCCCAAATACTGTTTTGTCTGTGGAAAGCAACTTTTTGGTATTGTTTCCTGTATCTAGGCTATATACCGAGGAGGTCTCAGTTTCTTTAAAATGATAGAAGAAATGGAGATATTTTAATAATAAAATTACTAAAAATAATAATGACATTCCCCATCTCTATTGTTCTTTACAGACATGAATTTCTTCCTCTGCTTCCTACCAGAATGTAGAAAGCCACTTGCATAAAAGGAGCAAAAGAAGCAGAATTTGTTCCTGCCAGCATCATATTCTAGCGTCCTTTAAACAAATATTTTGACTTGGTGTAGGGGTGGGTTCCAAATCTGCCTTTACAAGGGCTCAGTAGCTCCAGTTTTAGTTTTATGGTGCTGAAGTAGAAGCTGAAGGTAGAACACGGCCAAAACATGTTCCTCGCGATTGGTCATTACAGTGCTGTAAGGATTAAAATCCCCTGAGGAGCACATACTTCATCTGTGACATAAGCCGGAGAGAAATTTCAGGAGCCCTCTGTGACTTGAGTAAATTAAATTCATTGGGTACCTTTGCCCCCAGGAGACAACTAGTTGCTTATTTAAGCTTAATGGGGTGGTAAAGACAACAGATCACTGTATTCCTCCCTGAAATGTGCCACTTCTGCATTGGACGTTATCATACCTGCTAGCAGTGTAATGAAACCTAGGAGTGAAAGAGTCGGCCATGCCTGATGGCTAGACGTGCATTTGGAAAGTTTGCGTGGTCTGGCTTTGCCAAAATCTGAGGGGAAAATTGGTGAAATTGGAAAACCTGGTGAAATTCTGACGAAATTCTGCCCAAAGCAGATCACACCTGCCCGTGAGTCTCCAAAGAAGCTAAGCCCAAACCAATCAGTAGGCCAATACTGAAAATCCTTAATCCCAACCATCAATATAGAAAACTCCAGAAGAGGACGGTCAACAAACTGTAATGATTAATATGCTTCTCATCTGGTCTAGAAGACTTTGGATTTTGACCTTGTAATACCTATTATTCTCATTTTAGAAACCGGGAAGCTGAATAATATTTCCTTAAACACAGTTCTGGACCTCAGCCGTGGACTTTGAGCCTTTTTCGGACAGTGCTAGTTTCTTGTTTTGTCTGTACAGCACCCTGAGCG